>NC_046658.1:77395584-77402138 GCF_010883055.1 Belonocnema kinseyi | reverse complement strand
AAGTGTTTAATATCTGCTTTTCAATATTTTTTTTTTCTGTGTACAATTATCAACCCTTCCCTTACTATTCAGAACTATACGAAAAGTTCAATTCTATAATGTAGAAAGCGATATTTTATTTTATTTAAATTTTTCCCATATATTTTTAAAACAAAAAGCAGCTAGCAAAGAGCGTGTTTCATTTTCTTTATTACAATTATTTATAAGTAATTAGGGCTTCGTAGGCCCTTCCAGAAACCCTCATAGTAGCTGTCGTGTGCCCGTCTATCCGTCGCATATTTTTCTCTGTAGGAAAATTACAAGAAGGTCCTGCCTAATTAGTCATTAATAAAATTATACTGATTTCTCTTCAAATACTCTTCTTCTGAAATCATTTTCTAAAAGGATTTTTAAAATACACTTTAGTTATTTCTTGAAAGTATCCTTTATTACATCTATGTCATTGAATCCCTTTCCTTGAAGCTTTGCTTCAATTTGTGCTAACATCTAGAAGTCATCCAGTGTAACATGAGTTGAGGAAGGTAAGTTTAGAAGAATAAAGATGTGTTTTTCTAAAAACCCCTTCTCACAGTGACGTCTGCGTGGAGCGCATTGTCGTGGTAAAAATACAATTGCCAAATTGTGCAATTTATCTCAAAATAAGCGATTTCATCCAGCTACTTATTATCTTCTAACGATAATAATTTGAAGATGTCACCCAGTACCTCACCAAAAATACATGTACTGCGCGACTGCTTTTTCAAGTTTAGACTTAAAAGGTTTAGGGTTCCATTTCTCTTGCATTTGATAACAAGTAGCATAAATTTCTTCAGAACATCAAATATAAAATGCCTGGTTGTCTGTCTGACCTGCAACAATAAAGAAATGAAAGAAAAATGTAGAGGACAAATTTTTACTACCAGACATTGATGGTCGTCTGGATCGCGAATATATCACGATTAGTTTTTAAAATAAATTTAATGCACAGGAGCTGCTCTATCTTTTTCGAAATTTTCAGGAGAAAGTGAAATTGAACAGATTCTAGTTACACGTTTATGTTCGACAGGAGTTGGGAAAACTCTGGCTGATGATTTCCGGTCACACTTTGTGCATTAAGGGGAGGAAATTTCAATTTAAAGTGAAGGAAAAATAAAAATATTTTGTATTCAAATTACATTTTCAAATTTTATACTTGAATTTGTCACACGAAAGGACAATAGAGTACACTCGAACTCCGAAGATAAGAGCGCTCCACAGATACGAGCGCCCCACTCCAAAGCAGCCAGCGGAGTTTTTTTCACCTCTACCCCCGCCCTATTTAATGTTCCTAACCCCTAATCATTCATTTTTTGCTGTTTTCAACAAAAATATATGTATGGGATAATTTTTTTGAACAAGTTAAATTAAGCCATAATTTGAGTGCGATAACTAATAAATTAAAAAAATTCTCATTTAAAGCATCCAAATTATAAATATTCCGTTAGGACGCGATGTGTCAACGATTTTTATGTTTTCCAAGTCCTTCATAATGCTAAAATTAAAGTTGCCTATGCGAAAACAATATTAGTATGAATAAGAAAGGCTAATAACGTACAAAAATATTATTTTCACTCTGCAATCTGATAATTTCACTCCTTTTCTGCACGCTTGAGCCGGACAGCGTGCAAGTCCCCTACTGAAAATTCCTTAATAGATTACTGGACAGGATCCTATATAGGATCCTGTATATGTTTCTGTATGGGACCATATTAAGATGCGCAGTAGTATTCCACGGCACCTACAGCTGCGCACAAGTTTTTTTTGTCCTCCAGGAGCACCTAGAGACATACGTACCATTGGATACCATGAGATATTATTCGCTAGGTACCATTAGGTACCTTATTAGGGAGTATTCTATACAGCACAGAAAAAATAGAAGATAAACTTTACATCGACTTCCGACGAAAGATTCTCTGCAACAAAAATTAACTTCACAGGATAAACTTTATACAAATATAAGTTAAACTTTCTATTGTTTCTCTATAATAAACACATGTTTTTTGAAAGACGCGTAGTTGGCTAAACAAAACTTTATCGCTCTAAAAAATGTCTCGCAACAAATTTTATTTTTAGCTTTTTTCTGTAAGGCACCTATTTAGGATCCTATGTCATTTCCTATGGGTGGCACCTATAGGTGAAACATAAAGGATCCTTTGTAGGTTACTATTTTAGAACCTATATAGGAGTTTTCAGTAGGGTTACATAGCCTGCAATGCCGCGTACATCGAGCCTCTCATGTTCTTACGTGACGGCACGAAGGGAGCTATCAAGCCAGAATTTTATTATGTAGGAAATCAATTATGATGTTACAACAACAAAATTAATAGCTCGTATTAGGAAACTAGTTTCCTAAGTCAGACTACTTTTAACAACAATACAAGCCACTTAATTTAATATTTACTATCGATGAATTTCGTTTGCAGTACATTCCTTAAACATTTAGTTGCCCTGAAAAAGGTTGGTTAGAACAACTGCTTTTTATCAGAACAGATGGTATAAGATGCCACAACTATTTCAAAGGTAAAACTAACTAAAGAGTAGTAATGATAGCATTCGGATGCCCAATAACTTAAAGCAGAGAAATTTTCGACCAATATATTCTGCAAAATATAAATTTAATTCGAGTTACATGTTTTGTTCTTCAGCGAAATTGGTAGAATTAAACCTGAGCAGTTTTAATTTACGAGGGGAATTTGATTTTTTTCCTTTTGTGAGTTAAAACTATGTATAGAAATTGTTATTGTTAGGATTATTATATTGAGTTTACACAGAACTACTAATTTGATTGCAGGGCATATAACTTTAGTAATAAGACTTGAAGTAGTAAGCACAACTAACATACACGGATATTAATGTCTACCATCGAAACTTCTTGCGACAAAAAGTAAAGTAAGTAAAGTAAGTACTACTGTCATTGTACAACTATACTAAAAACTAAATTTGCAGGTGTATTACTTTATTATTTTTCCCATCCATCTATTTTTTGTTTAGTGCGAGATTCATCCTAAGCAAGCTGTAATCTTTCCAATTTGTATAAATTGATAAAAAGTTGTATAATTACAAATATAAAATTGATCTAAAAACAAAAATTAATCGATTTAAAAACAATAAGCAGATGTTATGTTATTCCAACTGCGAAATAATTTGAGCGTTTTCTACAATTTCTAACAAAACCTTGGCAGATTAAACGCTTCAAAATTGCCTATGTAACATTGTAAATAATGAAAGTTCATCCTCATTATCTTATTTTTAAAATTCTTTGATGTATATAACAGGTTCCTATTGAAATATTAAGGGGCCCCTTTTAGGCACCTTTTCTTTGTAGCTAAAGTGAAAGGTGTTGGTGCAAAAAGGACCACTTAACAAAAATAGAATTTTTAAGCTGTGACAAAAAACATTTTTTTAAATATCTTTAAAACCTGCTATGACTTTTAAAGTTATCTGAATCGTTTTTTGTTTTTTGACATACCCGAGACTTCTTTTTTAAACTAAATGCGTTATTCATAATATACAAAAAAGTTAAAGCATTTTGAGATAGTGAATTAGTGAATTGAACACCAAAACATTTGCCTCAAAATAATCACTTAGTCTTAACCTTCGGAGCAAAAACCTACTTTTTCAATCTTGGAGCACACTGTGGGTCTTTGAGACCCAGTGCACTTTTCCGCGGTCTACCATTGTCAGGCTACTCATCCGATCAAATTAAAAAAATTCTCAAATATTCATCAAACGTTTTAGAATTTATCTCTGTAGATCAAATGTCTTTTTAGAAATATTAAAACATCGAATACAAAAATCCTGAAAAAAACTTTTTTTTTCAGTCTGATTATATGAAAAAATGTTATTGTTTTTATATTTTTTGCTAAAAATTCAGGTTTGTATTCTTGAATAATGGAAAAATGAGGAAAAAATACTCCTGTAGTGTTTCTTACAAAAAGGTATTTATTTTGTAGGTTGGCGGAGGTGATTTTTCAGGTATGAAATGGCGTTCCTCTCTATGGTAGACGTGTAAAACAATTTAATGTTAGACAAAAAATACTTGAAAAATTTTATAGCTGAATTAAAATGTACTTGAAATATGATTGTAATGAAAAAATATGATCAAAATTAAGTTATAGTTATTCATTGCCAGTGCAGTCATTACAAATGTAAGCTTGATGTTGATCATATATTGGGCACAATCAGCAATGACACAGGATTTTTTTGCTTCTATAATTTCATTTATTGACATACATTGTGACACATATATTTTTACATGTTCTGTCTAATGTTGATTTATATTGAGATACCTATTTCTATACAAAAAATTTCACTCTTATTAATTAGTAAGATAACGCAAGCATTTTATTTTCCCATGTTTTTTATAAGGGCTTCGAAGACCTACCGACTAAAGCGCAATACAGGAGGAGCATCTAGCTGCATAGTTAGGACCCCAAATTTTAGTTCACGGCATTTAAGGCGGTGGTGATTTAATTAAAATTGAAATTTAATTTTTTCAAGTAGAACAAAAAAAAGTTGCATTTAAAACTTACTGGTGCTTTTCCAAATTTCATATACTTTTGGTAATTTTTGTTCTGATTTTTTTTAATTCCTATAAATGTGAAATAAAGTAAAGGCCTTCTGAAGTTCAATAGTGTCTGTGAAGGTTCTACTGATATTGAAAAAATTGCATTGTATGTAAATTAATTTGAAAATGATTTTTGAATTTGTTCAAATGAAATTATTGGCCCCTGATTGGCCCCTGATGCACTTTTAGTCTTCACTATTTAAGTCGTGTTTAAATAACGGATATACTTTATCTATATTTACACAATATAATAAGTGATAGTAAGCTAACTTTTCAGACATATAAAATATCAAAGAGTATTTATTCAAATATCCTATACTAGATGCAGCATAATGAATCATGAACGACAGCTTGCTCTGGAATATAAGCAGTTGACGATTTAAGTGATATTGTCATAAGAATCTGTATTCAATATTTCTAGCGTAAATGAACTGCATTTAATTAAAATATTCCAATTCTAAGAAAATTCCCGCTCTTTTAATCTCATAAATAATACTGTTGTCCAAAAAGAGCACACACGTCTTTCAGAAATATTAATCAATCCTTCATTGACTTCGGACTTTAAATTCGAAAATATTACAGAAAAACAAGAATCAATGAAATGAACTTAAGAATATTTATATATGTTCTTTGTTTTTAATTTTCCATTTAAATTTAAAAATATTAGTTGGCGGGCACATTCCCCCACCCGTGCTGACTCCTGCAGTCATCAGAAAACTTGTAGCTGTTGTGGTTTTGTCACTGAACGACGATAAATTCCATAGACGGTTTTGACGTTCGTGTAGTATTTGATACGTCTGCACCAAAAACAAGTGTTATATCTCTGAACGACCTTGAAATGATCGGACCCTTGCTACAAGATGATTTGTTCTCGATTTTAATTTGTTTTAGGAAACAAGTTTACGTTCTAGGCGCGGACATTAAGAAAATATATTGTCAGGTATTTGTCTCACCTGAGCAGCGCCCTCTTTAGAGATTATTATGACGTCCCGATCCAAATCAGCAAATGGAGAGTTTCAACATGAACATGGTTATTTACAGGATAGCTGCAGCCTTATATCTTGCTATTCAATGCTTGGATCAACTAACTTTTGATTGCAAAGAAGAATTTCGAAACATAGCCAAAATAATGCCAAGAGATTTTTATGTTGATGATTTAGTTTCAGGTGCGAATTCCGTTAAAGAAGCTAAACTCCTTGCTAAACAAGTATCGCAGGTTTCATCAAAGGCTTGTTACATACTAAGGAAATGGGTTTCCAATGACCCTCGAATTATCGAAGACATGATCGATCTTGAACATTCTCCTAGTTTCATTAATTTCTCTAACGATGGTCAAATTAAGACACTCGGTTTAACCCTTAAACGGCCAAAACGCCACTACCGGTACACTGCTTTTCAACGGCCAATAACTAAGACTATTCGACACTAGAAAAAATTGAGACACATATATTTTTATTGCTTAGGATCTCCTCTTTCCGAAGGTGCCAATGAAATTCCTCAAAAAATTTACTTATTATCCCAAAATGCAGTTTAAACAAAAAAAAACGTGATTTTTCGTGCTTTTTTTTTTTGTGAACCATTTTCCAAAGCTTTTCGAGTCTGTAATTAACCTGGAATCTCACTAACAGGTGGAAAAAATGTCTAAACTTTGAGAATCCATAGTTCAAAGATCGATTTTTCGTTTTAGTATTTTTAAAATGGCGTCTTAATGGCAAAATTTTTGTGAAAACATTCATGAATTTTTTTACAATAAACGATGCGCTTTTCGGCAAAATCATCAGGAATAAAAAGTTCTTGTAATCAGCTAAGAAATACGCCTGAATTTTTTCGAAGCGTTTTGAGCAAAATTTTGGATTTTGCATATGAAAATTTTTTGCAAAATTCAAAATTTTGCTCAAAACGCTCCGGAAAAATTCAGGCGTATTTCTCGGCTGATTACAAGAACTTTTTATTCTTGACAAATTTTCCG
>NC_046658.1:77393905-77395484 GCF_010883055.1 Belonocnema kinseyi | reverse complement strand
ACTTCTAATCGAGGTATAGTTTGTGTTTTCAATGGTGCGACCCTATATTTGGAACGAATCAATTGTATGCAATTATTTCCTCCTGCGTCCTCTGATCTGAGATAGATGTAAGCTTCGTATGCATTAGTTGCAGCATCGGATAATCCATGCAATTGGATGTTGACAACGTTTGAACAAATAATGTGTCTAGGAACCTTGATCGAGTTCAGAGTCGGCAGTTGATTCCTGTACTCTATCCATTGCGAATTACTCGTAATTAGAGCAGGTAGACTTTCGTCCCACGAGAGTTTTTCAAGCTAAAGTTTTCGAAGTTGAATTTTGGCCAAGATGATACAAGAACCTAAGAGACGTAACGGATCAAAAATGCGCTATATATCTGACAAAATTTGTCTTTTTTTAATCTCGTTATTGTCTGAAACACTCACTGAAGAAGTCAGGTGATCACGATGAGCTAGCCACTTTAACCCTTAAACGGCCAAAACGCCACTACCGGGACACTGCTTTTCAACGGCCAACAACTAAGACTATTCGACACTAGAAAAAATTGAGACACATATATTTTTATTGCTTAAGATCTCCTCTTTCCGACGGTGCCAATGACATTCCTCAAAAAAATTTCTTATTATCCCAAAATGCATTTTAAACAAAAAAAAACGTGATTTTTCGTGCCTATTTTTTTTGTGAACCATTTTCCAAAGCTTTTTGAGTCTGTAATTAACCTTAAATCTCACTAACCGGTGGAATAAATGTCTAAACTTTGAGAATCCATGGTTCAAAGATCGAGTTTTCGTTTTAGTATTTTCAAAATGGCGTCTTAATGGCAAAATTTTTGTGAAAACATTCATGAATTTTTTTACAATAAACGATGCGCTTTTCGGAAAAATCATCTTGAATAAAAAGTTCTTGTAATCATCCAAGGAATACGCCTGAATTTTTTGAAGCATTTTGAGCAAAATTTTGGATTTTGAATATGAACAATTTTTGCAAAATTCAAAATATTGCTCAAAACGCTCCGGAAAAATTCAGGCGTATTCCTCGGCTGATTACAAGAACTTTTTATTCTTGACAAATTCTCCGAAAAGCGCAGAGTTTTTCAATAAAAAATTTCCAACGACTCCGTAACCTTTATTGCACTCTGACATCAAACCACACCTTCACCGCATTGTCATCCTGGAAATTTTCGAGTACACCCAGCAAAAAAAATGCCAAAGCGTAAGGCCTCAAAAATTGCAACAAACTCCGAATCGGAATGGGATTCCGATGAAAATGATGAACGTATCATCATACCTAATCCAGATTACTCTGGCTCTAATGGAGATGATTCATCAGATGACGAGAATTCGGGATCGGAATTTCCCAGACCGAATGTATCATATAGATCTGTTTTTTATAACTATACAGCATCTCAAAAACAATTGGAACCAAATCACGTTTTTTCATGGATTAACGAAGAAAAAGTTTGCCCTGGAAATTTCTTTAAAGAAATCAGCAGGAAATATTTGTCGCAATCAAAACTAGGTGATTTCGAAACTTACAGATACAAATCACGAACAAGAGCATTATGTAATAATGAACAATG
>NC_046658.1:77384864-77393805 GCF_010883055.1 Belonocnema kinseyi | reverse complement strand
TAATCCAGCATATTGCATTTCCCGTGGTATCGCACCTAGTCTTCTCGAAGGTTCTAAGTTATGGTGGAAGGATCCACTAGTACCCACAAAAGAAAAATTAGCCTTTTCGATTTTCTAACGATGGCAAAGTTTGCCTCCACTGATAAGAGAAATAGCATAATGCAAAGTATTTGCAAACAACTGTAAATCAAAAAGTAATATATTGAGTGGACATCTACGTTCATTTGAACTTGTTGAATCTAAAATCGCTCTTGCAAAACTAGCACAAACACATTCTTTCCTAGTGGTAATAAAAATCCTTTCTCGAATTATTTCAATAACAAAGGGATAATTAGCGTCACTGAATCCCTTTCTGGATGACCGCGGAATTTTAAACGTCAGTGATAGACTTGAAAATTCAAGTTTTGGCGGGGATAAAAAAGATCCTATACTTCTATCTGCTTACGATCGATTCAAAAAACTTCTTCTTGATAGTGAGCACAAGCAACTGCTCTACGCTGGCCCTCAATTACTTTTAGCCTCGATTCGTGAATAATTTTGGCCTTTGGCAGGCAGAAATTCGTCTAGAAAGGTGTTTCGAAATTGCGTGAAATGTTTTAAAGTCAATCCAAAGGAAATTACTCCAATGATGGGTAATTTGCCTAAACCGAAGGTATCTCCTTCACCACCTTTCTATACTACTGGCGTAGAGTATGCCGGCTCTTTTTTCATAAAGGATGGAAAGGGCCGAGGCGCGAAGACTAGCAAATGTTACGTAAGCGTTTTTGTATGTTTTGCCACAAAAGCATTACACCTCGAACTTGTCTCTGACCTTACGGCAGAGGCTTTCATTGCGACTCTTCGACGGTTTATCTTTAGACATGGAAAGCCCGCTCACCTACACTCAGATAATGGTACCTGTTTCGTGGGAGCGAACAATGAGTTTGAACAACCTGGTAAATCTTTGAATAGCGAATCAGAACGTTTGTCGGAAACTATTGAAATCATGTGTATTTTATGGCATTTCATTCCAACTTATTCTCCTCACTTTGACGGGATTTGGGAAGCTGGAGTGAAGTCTACGAAGCATCACCTTGGGCGTGTTGCGGGTAACAATATTTTTACTTTCGAAGAATTTTACACTCTACTAGTTCAAGTGGAGTTTTTGCTCAATTCCCGACCCTTGACACCCCTCTCTTTCGATTTCAACTACTTTTCTGCATTGACTTAAGCTCACTTCCTGATTGGAAGGCCACGAGTAAAATGGAGGAAAGCGTATCCGGAGATAAGAGAAAACACTTTAGTTTTGCTCAAAGAAAATGATCTTTCCCCGCTCAGACAGAAATTGAGAATGATTCTCAAACTTACTCCTGAAAATTATAGTATCGCTAGTTCTGTTACCATACAAATATGTACGGGCTCAGTTCAACGAGCACACGTATCTTTACTAGAAATTTATAACTTTAGACTTTAGTCAAGGAAAATTTCATTCTACGAATTTTTCACAACTGTGTATTTATACAAGAATTTATCTCTATTATTTTTTTGTCAATTATACCTTTCTTTCTTTAATGATTGAAAGATAGATCTTTCAAAGTCCAGGAGGGGGGTATGTTTGAACTTTAATTTTTTGAATCTCGATTCGATGTAGAGAGTTTAGCGCCGCCTGTCGATCTTTATGATGTATTAATCAGTATAGCGAATATAAATAGTTTTGTCAACCAGGCACTTACTTTTTACTCCTAATAAACCCTATGTGAAATTCCAGCTGCAATTACCAACACTCCCATATAAGAAGACGCTGGAGGGATGAAGTTCCATTCAATTTTAAACCTTGTCATTTCTTCTTTCATTCTTTCGTGGACTATATTTTCTAAAGCTTTTCGAAATTCTTCATTGGCTGATTTCGAATTCTTTCCAATCTCAGACAACAATTTTAAAATCCAACCTTGTTGTATTTCTGCGTGAATTGCACGAATTTTGAGACAGGTGAAAAGTACACCTCATCGTTTTTCGATTCTTCTACCTACTTAAACGTACATGGGACCAAAGTAATCCCCTTTGGTTGCCGTTGAGGATGTTTTATCAACGTGAAATTGTTCTTTTGGTAGAAGTCCCATTTGAGGTTGTGCACGTTTTGAATTCATTTTTCTGCAAATTATGCAATTAACGGAAATATTTTTTAGGAACTACGTATTTTTGTGATCAAGAACAATTTCCTTAGCTCGTTGATTACTGTCTTAGTACCTTATTCTCCGCTCTCTTCATGATAATGTATTATCAGCGCTTTAACATATGATTTCGATCGACATAATGCGGTCTTTTTGCTTGCATTTCCAGACAATCTGCGTGTTCAAGTCTCCCAGATATCCTTAGTACTCCAAGTTATCCATTAAGATATAGGTAGAGACTATTAATTTCCCGGTCTTCTTCACTTTTTCCATTAAGTCTGTTGCTCTGATGTTCTGAAATTATTTGCTCGTTGCTGTCCTTTCTTGAAGATAAAATTTTAGGCCCTTATATTTGCGGTAACCTTAAGAATTCTGGAACTTTGTACCACCTATGATTTCTGTCAAAATTATTCGTTGGGACATATCTTCTGCAGTCGTAAGCTACATTTTTACCTGTTAAAACTTACGGATATTCCTTCTAACAAAATTAAACTTCCCTAAGTTACCATAAAGAATTATGTGGATGTCTTAAAGGGAGCTTTTTGCCATTTTGACCTGTCAGTAATCGTGACGAATCGGTTTTTCCGATGACATCTCTACAAAGCACATGTAAGGATTTCCCCGTATTTCCTTTGCGCGAGATATCATTCAAATTTAAAAATAGTAGTTGGTGGGCACAAATACCTAGGAGATTAAATTTATCACAATATTTGTTCATCTTTATGAATAATTCTCCAGAAAGGTTATAATCATTAGTGCAACAGAATATACAAGAAACATACATTCCTTTCCTTATTTCTTAATGGTGTGTTCAGAATATTATTTATAAACATGACTGTGAATGAAAGATCATAAATGTTAATATTTTGAACATTTCTACACTTTGTTCTTGCGCTTATTTTTAGATGAAATTTCATGTGCTCAAATAACGTTTTTTAACTTTTTTTAATTCAAAGCGTTGCAATTATCTAGAAAATGTATTGGATAGTTTATTATCATAAATATTTAGGAATCCTTCGGAGGTTTTCCGCAAATGTTCGTTTACCCTATTAGGTTGAGCTAATACAATGTTGTACTAACATTTGACAATATGAACAAGCATGTAAATACAGGAGACTCTCAAAAACTCTTTAAATAACTTTTTATTAATTTGAATCGAGTAGCTAAATAATAACAGCGCTTTTATTTTCTTTAAAGGTATTTTTTTAAATCAGTGATCGTAACACATCCTAGTTATACCAACCGTGTGGAGAATTTTTATTTTTTTATTTTGATGCAGTGACTTATAGTGTTCGTTATCTTGGCGGCGAAAGCAACCTCGACTCTTAATCAGTTTCGCAAGACTTTTTAATGTATTGATAAAGTTAACAATATTACCAAATCCCTCTCTGTCATTAAATTTTTACATTTCTAGCACTTCCTATGCCTATAACCTTCTGTTGATACTTTTATCTACAGTTTAAAATAGGTTCGCGTATTTTCATTGCGACCTAATTTTTTTACTATCTAATAAACATACAAGCCTGTGTGGTACTTATTGTGTTAAATATATCACATATAAATCTTCTTTCCTATTTTGCTGTCATCTTATAAATTTGAAGAATAAGTAAAGCTAGATAATCACATACTGGTCACATAGCCTATAATATATTCAACATTAAAAATCGTTCAGTTTACAAATCTCATTTCCCAGGTATTGAGCTTATCCGTAAACAATGAAGATCTACATTGGCTCCGCGTTCCTTATACTCATGGTTTTTCTTAATTCTGCCCGTAAGTACAATATGTAATATCGAAACTAAGAAGGAGAATTAGATGATCTTCATACGCAATTATCATAAGAAAGTTTTATTTATTTTTCGTAGAACAAGTGCAATAATTTTGCAATCATTGGTGATTTAATACCAGTAACAGCAATTCAATATCATTGGCCTTCTATTTGATTCTTTACAATTTTCAATTATTAGTCTTAGTTAAATTTAAATTGTCATATTAACTAATGTTTGAAAATTATATTTTTTATTGATAGAAGATACCATAACCAGCAATTTTCTTATCGATGCTAAAAATTGAAAACATTCGTACAAGCAGCTTATATTCTACATTTTATTTTTGGTCTTATAATTAGACTCGGATTTTAATTTTATCAAGGTTTGGTTTTTGACCTTCGAACCATATGGGGGTTTTCGATTTCCATAAGGAAGACATCTTGTGAGCTTTATGCTGGTTCAAGGTTTTGTGCGGCCAGGAGAATTTTTCTTTACATGAAATCGTATTTTGTAAAGTTCTTCGCAAACAGATAAGAAAAAAATGTGAGCATAACAGTTTAAACTCTAGGAAAATTCTATGAAAATTTCTTTTGTTCTTTTGCGATATCTTGCATAGTTTACGATAAAAATTCAAAAATTGTATTTTGCGGAAAAAAATTCTCCCGACCTCAAAAATCATTTAGTCCGCGTAAAGCTGATAAGATCAAACTAAACAAATAACATGAACATAAATAATACTAAGTAGGTTATTTTATTTAAATAAAATTGTTGTTTACTTTCTAATAATTCTGATTCAGGGATTGATGCTTATTTCTGTGACTTTATTTAAACATTTTCGGCAAAAACTTGGGAAACAGGTTTTTATATTAAGGCCGTAATAAAGATAAGCCTGATATTAATAATCCCTAATAGACTGGAGCTTTAGCAAGAGATCCAATATTTAAAAACTTTAAAAGAATTTTGAATTTTTTTCTTCTTTCAGTTAATATAAAATATAATTTATGAAACCACTGTTCAGAGGTCTCACCTTTTTAATTAAAAGAGTTCTTATTCTGTACGGCTCTGGCGTAATAAATTTCTTTTTTATTTATGAACTTTTGATTATAAAATTAAACTATTTAGTTATTTGAGATATATGTTTCAAATTCCCACACCCTAAAAAATTACAAAAAATAAATTTAATGTCAAGTCGTAATATTGCCTAGAAAATAAATATTTTTAATGCTCTGTGCCCGAAAACAAACGTTATGAACCAAGCTCTTTTTTTGTGTTTACTATCTTCTATGACTCGGTTTACGTATAGATTTTACGTCAGACTTTATTATTACAGAAGAATTGCCCCACTCTTATTGTATTTATAATGTAATCATTAGAGAAAACTAATTTATAAGATTTTGAAGGATTTATGGGCACCACACAAAGTTGGTAACATAGAGTTCTCGGAGATCAATAATCACCCCCCCTTCAGCCTTGTCTATTAAACTTAAAAAATAAGTAAAACTTATTATTTGAATAGTGATTTTATATAGCCGCGAATATTTTTCTAAATATTATTAATCAACGTTTTCAAATCTTTTGCAAAGACTGAATATCTTTAAAAAATGAAGACCATTATTGGCTCTCTATTCTTTTATTCTTTCCTTGATTTTATGATTGATTTTCGTTTATTCTAGACGCTATTGTAATATTTAAAAATATTATTAGGAAGAAGTACAGTGAAACTCTACTATAGCGCCGATTTTGGGGCTGGCGGTGGGTGCAAACTAACTCGTTATAGCCCACGCCGCTTTTGTTTGTTTACGCATAAGTACTCGCCTAAGTGACCCGCGCAGCACCTGTTACACTAGCATGCGGCGCGGCGTCGATTCTTGGAAAGGCTATAGAAGGGAAGGCTATTGAAGGGTTTCAGTGCATTAGATGTGCCTTGAAAATGATACAATATAAAAAGTTCTTATTTATTTTTCATAAAATAAATGCAATTATTTTGTAATGATTGGTAACTTGAGATTCATGACAGCACATTTTTATTTAAGAAATTGATTTTATGTTATTCCAAAAATTTGTATTCGAATCATTTTTTTTAATAAGCATGGTACGGCAAAATAATAGCACGATTTCATAAAAGCCACATCTGGGACAATTTTTCTCGCCGCCTAATTTATTATGTATTATTAATGAAAATTCCATTACTAATTTACAGTGTATTTAAACTACGTCACTAATTGTACTGCAGAATCGAATGGCTCTATTCGTTGTTCCATATCGCGAATTTTTAAACATATTTTTTAAGCGAAATTTCTTTAATAAATTAAAAACTAATTTTTGTTCAAAAATCATCATTAGCTTCTGCTGTATTATTTTTCACATTTATGTATGTAAAAATAATTTTGTTAATAGTTTAAAAAAGTTTTAATTAAAAATTCAATGTTTGCCTTTACCGGTTTTATCAAATTCATTTTTCACTTTCGAGCCCTCTACGTGTCTTATGGTATTTCACTGATATATTTTATATTAATTAGTGTAAAAATAAAATTTTTATTTTATTTATTTTTCTCACACATATGCGATTAAGGATGCAAGTAAATTTCGATATATATATATATATATATGCAACACTTATTCAGAGAGTGCCAATAAACTATAGAAAGTATTTTCTCTAGATTCCTCTAGTTCAAGTACTTTAAATTTTTAAATATATTTTTTGATATTCAGATACTCAGAATGGCTGAAAGATCTAGAATAAAATTCTTATAAAGTAGAAGTATTAATAAATTTGAAAATAATATCTAAAGTTCTAACATTGCTTCCTAAATATGGACAATTATGTTAAAAGTTTCTTGTTCAGATTTAGATGGTATAAGTATCCTTCGATTAATACGTATTTTCCAACATTAATTACTTCTTCATAAGTCCAAAACTTTACTCACATATATTTTGTCATGGTATACAACTTAAAAAATCTCAATTTGCTCTTTCAGAATTAAGTAAACAATTAAAGTTCTCCTGCTTTTCTTGTGCACGACCCGTGTCACCATCAAGGAGCGATCTTGCTCTGGAAGCCGAAAATCAAGTTCAGCTTATGAGAAACCAGCCTCCAGTAGATTTTCAAATACCTGTTCAAATTTCTCCGCCTAATAATGAGCAACTACCAAGCCTTCAGCAACAACCACCATCCCTGCGTCAACCAGCACTTCACCCAGATCATCGTAAAGGGCCTCTTTTAACAAGTCGTAATATTGAATCTAATAATTACAATAATCATTGAATTTCTAAAATTTTAAAAATGTACGGCATGCCTGACCATTTCTTATTTGAATATTTAAATAGTATAGCTAAAGTACAACTAAATTATAGCAATTTAATCAACATAATAATTCGAAACTAAATTTTCAATAAGCTGTAATTAAGCTGTAGTAAGCTGTATTCAGAAGCTACAAACTACGAAAAAGTTTTTCAGTAATAAAAAGTATAAAAAATAAAAAAAATAAAAGAAAAAAATGGATGTGCAATCGAACTACTATACACCTTCACGTGGCACATCCTGAGCATACTGTATTTTTAGGAGTAGCAGCCAATCCTAGTTGTGACATCAAACAAACGTAAACAAAAATTTAATTTCCCCTGAGTCAAGCTTCAAGCATTGAGTTCAAGCTTCAAGTTTCAATAGATCCGATATTTACAGATCCGATAGTTCAAACTTTGAAATTTTGATGGCATATTCGTTATCATCGGTCCCAGAAACTTCGGAGTATGTTTTTCTAAGTTGATTCTCGCATTTCTTGATGAAATTAAGTGTTCACAGCCGCCATTTTGAATATTTAAAGTCTGACATAAGATTCGGCATCAGCGATCTAAAGCCCCCCAAGTTTAGTTTTCCAATTCGATTAAAGCATTTTTTCAAATCACGAGTATACAGTCGCCATTTTAAACCCGCCCTTTAAAATTTTTTAATTCTGATAGCAGATTTGTTTTCAGCATCCCCGCAAACATAAGAATATATTGTATTCTCAATAAGTAAATGTTATTTAAAAAATCCTGCTAATTTGATGATTGAATCTTGTGCAGAATGCTCTCCGGAGTCCGAATAGATAGGGTGCATATATATCAAATTCCAGTTCATTTTTTTGTTACTTGACATTTTCTGTGCTTTGAAAAAATGTCACAGCTCTGAAAGTTATTAAATTCTTGAAAATATTTTTTCATATTCATTTAAAAAAGTATGATATGTACAAATTTCATTGATTCTGTATGTTGATTTGATTGATAGTTTTCGATACAATTCATAAAATAGCGTTCTAATGAGAAATTCTTTCCACAGTATATTTTTCATCATTTCACAATTTTTTTCTGTAATCATATAGTACTCGCTGAGACGTAAACATTTTGTTTTTAATTTTTTTCAATTAGAAAACTAGTTTAATTTTTACAAAATTCGAAATAAATAAAAACTTTGTACGTCTTTGCGTACAAGTGTTAGTAACAGCATCAGCAGGTGGACTTGGAAGCTGCAGGTGAATTAAACCGAATTTAGTATGATCTGATTGAAAGAATTTCAAAAGTATTTATCTTCGTCTTATTGAGTACTCTATGATTACAACAAAAATGGTGAAATGGTAAAAAACATACTATAAAAATAGTACTGTAAAAAAAATATATATATATATATGTGTATGTGTGTATGTATTTTGTTTGTTTAAAAACACAATCATATCATTGTTAATCTTTGAAGTACTGTCAAATAGATGAATGAAAAAATGTGATTTTTTATTTTCCATTACTTTTTATGCTTTCAAATTTTAAATCTTCGATTTTTCAAGAAAATTCAAAAATTTGTTACGATAATCTTATAGGGCATTTAAAAATCAACATTTTTTTTTACTTGGCTTTTTCATATTCTACATTATTTAGCTAAAAATGTTGCTAACAAAAAACGTTTCACAAACGAACAGACAGAAGGACAGACCAACAGACACATTCGTAAAAACCTGTTTTTCGGATTCAGGAGGTCTCAAAACGTGGACA
>NC_046658.1:77379689-77384764 GCF_010883055.1 Belonocnema kinseyi | reverse complement strand
AGTCTGACCTAGTTTTGCTACACCCCGCGTAGAAATCGCCCGATTTCAAACGTATTACAGATCTGGCCCCGATCTGATTTCCCGATCTGGCCCTGATCAATAGAACTCTGTGGCCCATACCTGGGCTCAACCGGACCAAACCGATTTCCTACTGAAACGCCATCTCCATGCGCTCCCAGAACTAGTGCTGCTTGATTTTTTCTGGTATTGCAGTGAAATTTGTATACATACTACTCGTTTATAATATTCTAGCAATGATTGAAAATTCATAAGGTGAGTAAGCCACGTGTTCGGAGGCACCAAACATCAGTCAGTAGACCTCGAAACCTGTGCGAGGAAATTATGCGGGAAAATTGAAACCTAACCTCAAATAAATTAAAAATTAATTAAATTGTTTTAGGCAAAATTAGTATATTTACCATTAGATAAGTCAAATATTATATGATGAAATTGATCAAGTTCTTTTATTTTCAATTATTATTAAAGAACTCAAGGTTTTTCGATTTAATGTAGAGTTCGAATTATCAAATCTATTGACAAGAAATGAATTGCAGTATGCACAAAATTATAATTTTTTAAAATTATAAGAGTAAAATATGTGATACAATCAATTATCTTATTGAAACTTTTATTCTGCATTAATAATAAATTTATTACAGAAATACATTAAGGACAAATTTTCACAACGTTCCAGCAAGAGCCAATTACTCAACTGCGCATGCATCTTATTCGGCATCTAATTGGTTTCGCGCGAAGTTTAAAATGATAAACAAAGTTTTTTTCTTTTTCATTATAAACAATGACATTTCAACTTATAAAAACGTCCATTAGGTCGAAATTAATTGATAGTAATAAAAATTAATTAAATGCATATTCTGTAAATAATATTTAAAATAACCAGAAATATTTAATTCAAAAATTTTCATTTTTGTTTCAAAGGATATGAGAATTGTTGCCGTGTAGTACATACAAGTAAGCTTGAATAATTTGACTGTGACAGTGTGTCAGTTGTTCTTATTTATCCGCTAATCATATTTAAGACAATAACGCAAGTTAGTGCATCAGTTTACTTGCCGAAATAATATTTTAACTCTTTATTACCTCTATAATATAAAAAGTATGCATATAAAACTAAAGATTGGATTTAGGCAGTTTTTATAGCATATGGAACAAGTTAGTACGAAATAGACGAAATTTAATTGATATATATTAAAGTTAACACAATTTCAAAAGTAGGGATCAGGTGGAGTAAAATTTTGTTGTGAACTAGAGATCATGAATCATATTTCTGCATTGCTTAAAATGATAAAACCAAGCATAATAAATTTATTTAAAAAAATGTACTTATCATTTTTGTTTCGCTTGCAAGATTAAAATATCAGCTATCAATAGTCTTTTCGCTTTCACTCTTATCTTATGAATTTAAGGAATATGTAAACTTGAGTAAGTAGGTGGTGGTTATATATGCCCAAGAATTTATTCGAAAACTTTCCGTTTCCATTTTGCAGTCAGTAATTCTACATTGAAAAATATGGAAAGTATTATAGGCTGTGTATTACTGATATTCTTGGTGTTCCTTAATTCCCTTCGTGTCATATTATTATTATTGCGATCCTATTATTATTATTGCGATCCTGAAAAAACAACATATTTGTAAAATTAGATTTGCAAATATCGTTAAATTTCGAAAATAATATTATTGGCTTCAAATATCGGATGAATTTCGATGGACGTTTTTTGACCTAAAGAGCATGAAATTCTTAATAAATGTACGCAGGAAGGCGCGAAGCGATATTGAATTTGTTCCTTTTTAGCCTATTTTTTATTTCACTAGTTCATTTTATCTAAAAAAATAAGTTAATTTAATTTAGAAGAGACAGTATTCTACAAAACAGAAACTCAATTGAATAAGCTTCCGTATAGTAACGGGTTCAACATTAAATAGGATTGTCTTAATTTCGTTAAACAATCATGAGTGAGTTAATTTAAACTTGCACTCTTTAAGATAATACTCCGCTGTTTTAAATTAATTTAAACAAAAATTATTTTATTCAATGTCTTAATTGAATTATTTTATCTATTTTTTAGTAATGATAAATCATAAATGCAAAATACGTTAGAAAACGTCAAACGAGCAATAAATAAATCCAATCGAGCTTTTGGATTTAATAATTTGCCCGTCGCTCGAAATGCTAAAAACGTTGGTCCTCGGGTCTCAATAAATAAAGATTTGTAAATTTGCAAAATTATTAGTTTCTAAGTAAAAGCTCATAGACAGTAAAAAGGCTCACAATTATTGTTGACATATTTATCCTCTATGATTAGTTTTATTATAAGTACTACAAAATTTAAAAAGATTTTCCCGAAAATCAATAGGTGCATTTATCATAATTTATCATAACTACCAAATTTTATTGAAACTCTTTGAGATTTAATAAACATAAAAAGTATACTCTAGGCATGCCTGCAGAATAATAAAAATCTTTAAAAATATAAGAAGATTTCTAAATTTATCTAAAACATTTTAGAAATCTTCGTTAATTATGCAGAACGACTTTCTCGCTGAAAGTTGATTCGAATCATAAGTTCCCCTTGATACTTTTTGTCGGCGAAACCAGAAAAAACATGGTTACAGATCAGTCCTAATTTGCATGTTAAATATTATTAAACGAAAGATAATCCTAAAATGGTTTTGATTGTCCAGGCATTTCTTTTGGTAATACATTGTTCGTGTACCAAATTTCAAACATTTTTTTATAATATTTGGCTATTTATGCTTTAATGAGATATTTGTTTTCGGGAAATTTTTCTTTGTTTCGTCATTTTTATTATTAAAACTTATCACTGAGCAGAAAAATGTAAATAGAGAAAAGTTCCTTTTTATTTCATAATAACATAAATTAAAAAAAATTCTTTTTTCGAATTAAAAATTTCAATTTATCGACTACACGGAGGCCAATGCTTTTAAAATTACTGCACCAGCCCTTCTCGCCCCTAATAATTATTTTAGAATCTTTTTCTTCCACTGAAATGCTTCGAAAATTCAAAAATACGTGCCACAAATAACAAATCTTGCGCCTAAAATCCTAAAAAAATCTAGCAATATTTAAGTGGTTCTAAAATGAAAAGACAACTATATTTCTGAATAAAAATTAATTTTATTATTGAAAAGGATACTATTATATATTTTGTTTGAAATTCATCACAATTGCTTAAAAATTCCATGTTATTAAAAATAAAATTGTTTGGTTATGCACAAGATTTGGTTGTTCTGTAGAAAAGACATCTTTGTTTGTATAATAATTCAACAGTTTGGTTAAAAATTTAACTACTTAGTTCAAAATTAAGCTTTTATGTCGAAAAATTAAATTTTTGGGTTGAAAATAAAATTTTTTGTAAATAATTAGTTTCTCTGGCTCTAAAAGTAAATAATGCCATTGAAAATTCATTCATTTTTATGAGAAATTTTAAAATGTTGTTAAAATTTTTTTTTAATGAACTTTTTTTATTTAAAAACTAAAAACTTCAACCTGAATATTCGACAAGTTTGAGATTCATATTTTTTTATCAAACATTAATATTCTTTGTCGAAAATTTATCTGTTTAGTTGAAAATCTAATAATTTTTTTTTAAATTTGTTATTTTTGTGTTCAACGTTATTTTTTGTCAGAGTTCTTATCTAAAAAATATCATAGTTACTTTTTGCTTTAAACTTTGTCCTGGATAAGGTAGATTCACTGCTAATCTTCACTGCATTGTAATATAAGATGGCCCAGTATTTTTCGTATAAGAAGAAACGCTACCGCGTGTGCTAAGAGTTTTAATTTTATATACATTTAAATATACTTTTATCAAATTAGTTTTTTTTCTCGTTTTAATGCTTTTTACGTGCCTGACGATAACTAACGCATTTTCATAGTTTTAACAATAATCGAGAATAAAACTTGACTCCAATCGAATATCATGTTAAGTGATCAAAATTGAGTTTTTCTATATCTGCTTTGATCGGTTGAGCCCTTTGAGAAAATAACAATTGTATTTTAAATGCAATTACTAGCATTTTTAGTTTCCAATTTGGCTTAAGGTGACGATTACTAGTGCGTTTACCTTATTGTATAAGTTAAAAATTCAACTATTTAATAGAAACTTTAAGTATTTTGATGAAAATTTGTCTTTTTGGGTAGAAAAAGAATCTTCTTTGTTGAACATTCAACTTCTTACGTGAGAATTCATCCGTCTTAAGCAAAATTTATCTTTCTTGATTGAAAATGATCTTTTTTTCTTAAGAATTCATATTTTCCGTTTCAAACGTTCACTTTTTATACAACATTCGACTTTTTAGCTTAAAAACTTGACTCTTTTGTTGAAATTTTATCTTTCAAGGTAAAAAATTAATCATTCTTGGTCGCAAATGAACTTTTGTAATGAAAATGCAACTGTTTTCCATACAAATTTTTGTTTGTTTTGACACGCCAGAGTATTTGAATATCAATTAAATGAATTGATTCAAACAAAATTTCTTTCAACATAATAACTCAGTTTGGAAATAATTGGATAACAGGTTGTAGCGTCAGATATTTCTCTGCACTTTCAAACTAAAACAAAAGCTTTCACCAGAGATATTATTCTGACAAATGTGAGTTTGTTTCACGTTTGTGTATTAGAGAATTTTTATCATTCATGTTTTTTTTAATTCGTAAAAAACAAATCAAGGTAAGCGCCTTCTACAGATCGGGTCTGCTATGATTTGCAAAAACATCCTTAACAGCACAAAATCGAAAAATGAGTTTTTTATTTCCGGAATTATCTCATTTGGAGACACAAGGTTTGTATTTCGAAAAACATCTTAGCTGCATTCATTATAACTTGCAAAATACAACATTATTATTGAAAGTCTTTTTCATAATTAACAAATGTATTAACATAATAAGGAGTTATATTGCTGGATAATGTACAGTCTGTCAAGTTAAAGTGTGGGTGGCTTTACTCGCAGTCGGCAAGGTGTATCGACATGATTTTGGTGTCAAAATATTAAGAAGAGCTCCCTCTTTCATGCTTTTTGATTTAACATTCAG
>NC_046658.1:77376202-77379589 GCF_010883055.1 Belonocnema kinseyi | reverse complement strand
GTGGAATATATTTTTGCAAACAGATCTCAAAAAAGAACGTTCAGGTTATGTAAGGGAAATCTTGCCGGAATCGGCCATTTTTTAACAAGAACCGTAAGGTCTGCTAGAAAACTTACAAGTTCGACCAAATGTAGGTTATGTTAGGAATTTTTCGTGGGAATTTGATATTTTGTAACAAAAGCAGTTGGTTAAAAAAAAAACTTACAACATCGCACAATTTAAGCTTAGCTTCGAAAATTCTCGCTGGAATTGGATATTTTACAATATAAGCAGTTAGGTCTTGTATAAAACTTATAAATGCACACAATTTAAGATTATGTTAGGAAATTTGACGCGAAATGAGTAATCACTCAAAAGAAACAGATCTTTTAGGAAATTTAGAAATTCCTATAAGTTAAAGTTATGTTAGAGAATAATGTATGGAATTTGATATTTTTCGACAGAGGATTTTAGAAAATGTATATATAAAAGGAATTTAAGGTTATGTTATGGAATTTTTGCCCAGCTTGGATATTTGTCAACGCAAAGATTTAGCTCTTTCTAAAAACTTAACAGTTTGAAGAGTTTTAGGTTATGTAAACGATTTCTTGCCGGAAATGTATATTTCACAACCGAAGCACTTAGATCTTTAAGAAAACTTAAAATTTCGAGACTTTTAGGTTATTTCAGGGAATTTACGCCGGAATTGAATCTTTTTCAACAGAAACAGTTGGGTCTTCTAGAAAAAATAGAAATTTAAACAATTTTAGGTTATTTTATATAAATCTCGCTCTAATTGAATATTCTTAGACAGCAACACTTAAGTCTTAATAAAATTTATAAATTTGAAAAATTGTAGGTAATGTAATTGAATCCCAGCCGGAAATAGATATTTATTATCAGAAACAGTTAGTTCTCTCCTGAAAAGATTACATTTTGAACAATTTTAGGTTATTTTAGGGATTTTTGAATATTAAATACTTTAAATACTGAGCTAGGCTTAACAAAAGAAAATACAAACAATATTGTTTATATTTTGTCAATTTTATGTCAGATTTAAGCCTTTCTGATGCGATAAGCATCTAATTTCGGCCTTGTTTAGATCCCAGAAGAGCTAGTAAGTCATTTTTTTCAACTATAGCAAGAAGATCTATATTCGAAAAATATTTATATAAGACCAGTATACAAAAAAGAGTTAACATCAAATTACTTATCGTCAACAGTTGTTCGAATTAATATGTCTTTAAAAAGACTTTACTTTTTCTCCAGTTAAACTATTTAAAATAAGCTATCTGAATGAATAAATAAAAGAACTAAATTATCTAAAAAATTATCTGTTTATCTAGTAAAAATATTCAAATTCCGACCAGAAATCGCAAACATAACCTAAAATTCTTTAAACTGTTAATTTATCGGAATGACGTAACTATTGACAAATATGCAAGCTCGACCAAAATCCTAAGCTTCCTAAAAGATCTAACTGCTTTTGTTGAGAGATGTCAAATTCCTCCTTGAATTTTATAAGATAAACATATATTGTGCGAATTAGTAAATTCTCTATAGGGTCCAACTGCCTCTGTTGTAAAATATCCAATTCCACCGAGATTTTCCTAAAGTAACCTTAAATTGTGTACATAAGACCTTCTATAAGGCCTGCCATGTTACCCAACTGCTTATGCTGTAAAATATCCAATTCCGGCAAGAATTCCTTGACATAACACGAACGTACGTAATCTTATGTTCTTTGTCATGATCTATTTGAAAAAAATATATTTTCTTTGAGAGAAAACACTACAGAAACTTTAACACTTTACATTTTTATAATTTGTCTGCGTTTATTTAATTCAAGAAAAATGACAGAAAAAAAAACAATAATAAAATTTGTTGCAGGAAATTTTTTAGAGCGACAAAGTTTTGTTTAGCCAAGCGTCTTTCAAGAAACATGTATTTGTCATGAAAAAACAAAATAAAGTTTAACTGATATTTATGTGAAGTTTATCCTGTCAAGTTAATTTTTGTTGCAGAAAATCGTTCGTCGAAAATCGATGTAAAGTTTATCTTCTGTTTTCTGTGATATTTGCGGTGACATCTTTTGGATATTTATTTATTTAGTTTCGTCATTATCGACTTTCCTGACTTTATACAATGCGGACTTTCAAAGAGATATAGAGCCTGTTGTGATCCTAATTTTTTTTTAATCAGAATTACAGTCTGCGAAATGAAAACGGTGATTTAATATCTTCGCGGCTATACATAACCACCGTTCGATTATTCAGATTTACTTATTCCTTTTTATCAGCTAAGAGTGGAGGCGAAAATACTTTTTATAGCTGATATAAATGTTGTAAGCAAACAAAAGATGATAGGTTTATCTAAAAAATAAGTTAATCTTGGTATTAACATTTTAAGGACCAGAGAAATATAATTATTGGCCCTTGGTTTACAACAAAAAATTGAACCGCATTTTACCCAAGATTAAAAAATCGTGTTACCTTCAAAATATATTAATTAAAATTGGTGTATTTTGCACCTGAGTGTTCAGTATGCTATAAAAACTGCATTGATCCCAGATCTACAGTTATTTGAAAGAATACTGTTAAGTGCAATATGGATGAAGCCGAAAAAATCGACGAAAAATGTTCGTATCTTTATTCGCATATATCGCGGACTCTAATTAATTAATTAACATTTCTTAGTTATATTAACTAATTGGCATATAATAATCTTATTTCTGCAAAGAAAACTGTTTAAAAATGTTGATTATAATTAGGGACCTCATAAACAGCTCTGCTGTAATTTCAGAAAACGCTTCTTCATTATTAATTCTAAAATGTGTTGGATCTTTTTTAATCTTGTTTTAAAATTAGCCAAGTAAATATTAAGGTCATAAATTTCAATAAATTTGAATGTTATAGATATTTTTTTAACCTGAAAAATATATCAGAATTTTATAACTGTTATGAAGTTTTATAAATAACGAATAATATAAAATTCTAGCGTAATGAGGCCAGGAACTTCAAAGCCGAACAGCTTACAAAGAGTAAATAATTTAAATTTTAAGTCATATTTAAACCATTTTTAAACCTAAATAAATTATGATATGATCCTCTTGGCATTACGTAGCATTCGATTAATGTTGGTAATATTTAAATGGGCTTCATGATAATTTAATTCAACGAGCAACAAATTCGAATTTGAAATACTACATTCATTAAATTATAAATATGAATGAAATTATGAGAGGATCTAAATGTCAAACTACATTTTTCTGATTTAAGCAATTAAAAAGATTAAAAAACATTATTTTTCACCTATTACAGTCTGTCAAGTTAAAGCGTGGGTGGCTTTACTCGCAGTCGGTAAGGTGTATCGACATGATTTTGGTGTCAAAATATTAAGAAGAGCTCC
>NC_046658.1:77355417-77376102 GCF_010883055.1 Belonocnema kinseyi | reverse complement strand
GACCACCCCTGGACAATTGTCCGCGACTGCCTATTTATTTTTGTAACCATATTCAGCAGAAACCCTTGGTACAGGGACCCTCTATCCGCAACCCGAGGACGATGATACCGAAAATGTTGTTTGTTTTTACGTATTTCTAACGGCTCAGGAGAGCCTTCTACAAAGTTACAATTTTTATTTTTTTAAAGAAAATTTTTATGGGTTATACTCATTCATACGCACCGATTCTGAATTTTCAAATTAGAAATAAGTTACTTAATAATTACAAATTTTTCATTCATCAATTTTAATCTCATTTATGAACCAAAAAAGGTTTGATAATCTCAGCCAAGACAAGGCTCGTCTTGAGTCAAGTAAACGTCGTCTTAGCCAAGACAAGGCTCGACTTAAGACTCAAGACATAACCAAGTCGAACTCAAGTCGAAGGATTTATCCTCGGGTGGCACCTATAGGAAATAACACAGGATCCCATGAAGGACCCATTATATGTTCCTGTATAGGCTCCTATGTAGGATCCTGTATATATTTTCTTGTATGGGACCCTAGCCAGATGCGCAGTACTATTCTATGGCACCTACGGCTGCGCAGAAGTTTGTTTGGCCCTCCAGGAGCACCTAGTGACATACATACCATTAAGTACCATTAGCTACCTCTATTCATGTACCATTAGGTACCATTTGTTACGTATTAACATATTTCTAATATTCTTCATGTTCCTTAATTCCATTCGTAGCATGATTTATATTATCAACATTTATAAAAAGTATTATATGTATTTATCATAGGGTACATATATATTAATCATCAAGTATTCGTTTAGCAAATGCAATGATCATAGGCAATTTGGAACTTGTCGCCATAGTTAAAAATCGTTCGCTTCCTATTCATTGATATAAGGTGAAAACCCCACTAAGTGAGATGTGATCAGTTAGTGACGCCCTGAATTTATTCCTTTATTTATTAAAATTTTAGCTGAGAAGAAACTGTATATGCAGGTTAAGTAAATATCATCATGCTCCTAGATTAAATTGCATATAAATATGTCCAGGGAATAATTTTCAAATCAGTGTAATACAGGTGTCCCTAACGCTTCCACTCGTATGAAACACAAAAAATATCAATAAAATGCAGAGATTGCTGCCATTATGCTTTCAGTATTAAAAAACAACTACTTCACTTATAATTACAAAAAAATCTCGTGATTGAAGCATCTTCAAAAGTGAACTAGCATTATTCTACCATTAAGCCAAATCCATTTTGAAGTAAGCTTAATTCACTCGGTTCCAGCCTCGTTAAGCTGTCGGAGTTCAAACAGTTTACGTGAAAAAAGTAAATGAATTTCCCTAATAACCATCCTAGGTGAAGAACATTAAAAATCCATTATGTGTCATATCAATCACATCCACCAAGTACAACTATCCACGTGGGCCCATTAATATTCAAGGTCTTTTGTTACATGCGTTTCTCACTCCACTGACACTCTTCAATACACATACCTTATTAAACGTTTGCCTTCATACTTTCCTATAATGTGATACAGATTGTACTTCCTTTAAGTCTATACAGTTTATAATGCAAACTCTTGAGCTTCTATGAGTTTTTATATCTTTTGAACTTTGATGAACAATTTTAGATTTACTTTACCCAAATATATTTTTCTTGTTCGTCGTTTTTCTTTTTGTTACTCAACAGGAACAAACAATTCCAAAAAATTTCTTTGACTCTTGAAAAACAGCGTTTTCATTGTACCAGATTCTTTTAAAATCCCCTCATTAGAAAATGTGTCCATTAACACTCAGAGAAAAAGTTGTCTTGAAACAAAAGCATGATCCTCTTGCCTGTTTTGTTTCAAAGGACATGAAAATCGTTTTTAAAGAAACAGAATTATTTGGCTGCAAAATTACTTGAAAATTGTCGCAAAAGGATAATATTTTCTACAAAAAGATTCTTTTTATGACAAATGAAAATTATATTAACCTTAAATTTAAGAGGGACTTTCATTCGGGTCAAAAATCATCATTTCAACGCAAGAATAAATTTCTCTGATTAAACGCTTTACTGAATACATTACAGAGGAATTGTTTACCAGCCACATTAATTTCACCATTTCTTAATCGCGTGTGCAGTAAGCACACATTTTCTTTTTTTCTTCGTACATATACGTCGTTTTACTATCAGGATATAAGTAATGTCCTAATTAATTCACTATAGGTCTCAGTATCAATGTCCACTCAAACCCAAAAATAATAATTTTAACCTAAAAATAGAAAAAAGTCAATATCCCTCAAATAGAACTGGTCATAAGTGCCCTTTTTATACGGACGCATGAAAGAACGAAATAAAAAAATGAGTTTTTTTAAAAGGCTACCAAGATTGTTTTCACTTTCATCTGAAAAGAATCGTGAGGTATCAGAAATATGATGTAAGCATAGCACACAATTTGTCAATGATCCTACTAAAAAAAAATTCCTTTGCCTAATAAGAAAATTTAATTTCAAATAAATTAGGGGTGTAACAAAGAATTTTTATCCTTTCGTTTCAAATCAATCATTTGTAATATATGTTCTCTTGGCATTGAAGGCCACGTAGACTATGTACGAATTTCAAAATATTATCTTCTGATTTTTTCAATAAAGCTGCAAAGGTTACCTAATCGCGGTGTTTCAGTTTAACTTTATTTATGGCAACTCTTCCGATTTTTATCAGCCTTTTTGTTGCTTATATTTGAAGCTCTAAATATATTCATATTTTTTCATTGGTTCATTAATCTTTTTATTTTAACAAATAAGCACACTGTGACATACCAGATTGTAAACCAAGTATTGCGTCAAAAGATTTATTGTTACTAAGCCTAGCTTGTAACATTTATATATTAGAGATCAACAATCTTATCCCTTCCACTCTTATCTTATAAATTTGAATAATAACTAAGACTCCTCAGTCAGGCACTGGTTATATATAGGCGCGAATAAATTCCAAAACGTTATCAGTCACCGTATTCAATTTCCAGTCAGTATCGCTATATTAAAACAATGAAGATCATTATTGCCTCCGCATTATTTACATTAATTGTTCTTTTCAATTCTATTGGTGAGTATAATATATACTTTGATATTAATAAGAAGTATTAGATGCCCTTTATGTTGGGCCAATATAACCATTTTTGTTCATGTTTCATAGAAAAATATTGGTCGTCTTTTTTCGAAATTAGAAATAATGATATTCTTGACAAACTTGAAAAGTGATATTTCAAAATGGTTTTCTTTTCACTTTATTGAAGCAACAAAATGATAGTATATATTTTGTATTTAAATTTTGCTGCTACAACTGTCTAATAATATTATGTGAGCATCTGCATCTGGAAGCATTTCCGGCTTTTTAGTTCCAGAATAAACTCTCTAAGGCTACACCAGGGCATTTTTGCAGTTGACATTTTGGAAAACTGTTTTACAAGAAAAGCGCATCTATACTTGGCTAGTGCCATAAGCACACATGTTACATTTTTGCTTAGAACATGAAATATAGATACTTTCAGTAACTATGGCGATAGGAGTTTAGTCCCAATTAATTCACTGTAGTTCCCAGTTCCAATACGTACTTAAATCCAAAAATAATAATTTCGACCACAACTTCGAAAAACAAGAATATATCCTAAACTAGAACCGATCATAAGGACCCTTTTTATGCGGAAGCGTACATATTGTATTAATATAAGTTAATAAACAACTCAAATTGACCAAAACAAATATTTACACAGAAACTTCTTAAGACATTTTTAATTTGAAGTTGGATAGAAAAGATGCACACAATTAACAGTCATGTATAAAGTTTTAAATATAGTTGCAAACCCATCTGCCGATAATAATTATTGCTCAACTTTAAGCTGAATCTGATTCTGGCGTTCTGGGATTTACGGTGTAGATACAACTCATAATCAGTAGCCAATTTTTTAAAAGTATATTATTCAAACATTTTTCACTAAATTTGATTAAAGGAACAATGTGTTCTTGGGTGACTTTATCATAAATGTTTCCATACAAAGATAGGACGAGATTTTAATATCAAGGCCTTACATAAATTTTAGCTGCAGAAGCTTTAGCGGCGTAAGCAATAGATCCAATACTTTAAAACTTTAGCAGAATTTTGAAATTATTTGTGGCTTTCTTGACATGATTTATTTCAGAAATTCTGAAGCATGTATGGGTAGTGGGTACCATACCCTCTCCCTTCCCTTCTTCGTTTATAAAAATAAATTATAAGTAAAACTCATTAATCGGATGGTCCTTGTGTATAGCTGCAAATATTTACAAAAATGTTTTCGTCACCATTTTCAGTTTATTCTCAATAACTCAATGTTACACAAAAATAAAGATCATTATTGAATCTCTATTCCTTTATTAGATTCGTGTTTTTCATAATTTTATGCAAACTTGTAATTTAAATTTGGTGCTTATCTTCACACCGCCGATGATCGGCAAATAATGATATCTTTTCGTTTAATTATTGTTACAAATGATACAAGTAATGTTTTTCAATTACACTTAAATACTATTGCTGGTCTGGTTTTTCCAGTTACCATATTTCAAACTTTCCTCCAACCTCAGCATTCTTGTATTTATACCTTCAGACTTGTTTAAATATCTATGCTGATGGGAAAATGAGTAATTAATAGGTTTGGAGAATTTTGAAATATCCATTTTATTTGATGAATTTTATTTAAAAAATTTGTTTGGATGTGCGCATTCGTTATCTTAGTACAATACAAGATCGCGTCGCAAGTACTGCGTCAAATACTTGAGATATAAATATTTTCTGTGTGGATGTTAAAAGATGGGAGATTATTATATGCTAATATTTAAATAAATGAAAGTCTAATATCTCATTATTAGTCTATTTATTCAGCTGTAAACATAAAAAACAAGTACACAAGTATTTCGCGGATTTTATTAGACTGAAATAATAATTCGATTCTTATTGGATTTATAATTTAATCTTCAGAGATAACTAATTTTTAAAAATTAAAAGATTTATGGGTGTTTATCTACCTGGTGACATTCAGACTTCAGAATTCATTAATCTTCCCCTTCCACTCTTCTTTAATAAATTTAAAGAAGAAGTGAAACTTTTTAATCGGATGAAGGTTAAATGTTATGTTCGCAAAGATTTTACAAAAAATTATGTGTTACCATTTTCAATTTCTTTGCAGTAACTCAATATTTCGAAAACATACAGGTCATTGAAGGATCTCTATTCATTTATTATTTCCTTTATCACAATGATTTTTAATAATTATATTCATAAGTGTAATATGTAAAACTTTAAATCATAAGAAATACTATATTTTCCTGATATGTGGCAAATTTAATTTTTTTAAATTTATTTCCCGTGAAATAAATGCCATAACTGCGCAATTATTAGTAACTTGAAACTGGCAACCGTAACTGGGGAATATACAATTATATAAATGCACATATATGCAACTTTTTTCAAACACGTTTTATTAACTTAAAAATTATATAAATTTTCACCATGAATTAGGTAAAATGAAATTTTATTTTTAAGATGTTCAAGCGATTTGCCTAAATATCCTACATAAGAAAGAATAATAGTGCTATTTAAAAAATTATAATTACAGATATATATTTCTATAAATCAAGGATTTCATTAAATTAATTTTTAACTTTAGAAACCCCCTCTTTGTCTTCTAGTGCTTTATTAGTGCTTGTGTTGATTAGAGTGAAAATAAATGCTTAAATTAAAATTTCTCCCTTATACCTATATGATTAAGATCGATACCAAATGTTGACGAAAGTATTAACGTTTTCTAACATCGTTTTCCACAGATCAAAAATAATTTTTTCTATCAAATAATTCAACTATTACTATTTAAAACTATACTCAATTTTAATTTCTGCAAATTTAGATTCTTTGAATTTGAAAAGATATTTTTCTTTCGGAATAATGTGATGCTTAATTGCCTTAAAGATTCATCATAATTCCTTTCCAAGTGAAAATATTTATAAATGATAAATTAATATTTATTCTTAGAGGATGCCAGTGCGTAGGTGCCAAATTCAAAATTTGACTGAAGGAATAAGAAACTTTTTATATGTAACGCATTTAATTTTTTTAAATTACTGAAAACCGTCCTGAGTTATTGTCAAACTCATTTGAATTGTGAAAGGACTGTTAAGAAGAAAACAGCTATCTTAGAGGAAATCCTTGACAATGAACGGCACATTCCAATAAAATGCCAGACCTGACACAAAAAAGGGATATAAATTTTCTATTTTTCAATTAAAAAAAATATTTAAAAATATGCCAATCTATCATACAGCTCTATTAAATCGCAAGAGGAACACCTAAAAAAAGAGATTATCTCTAAAAAAACGTATGTGAACGTGAGGAAATGATTTCATAGGAAATTTGTATTTCTGATGCTAAAAGCTGCAGAAATTTGGAAAATTTCCTTTTTTTATGAATAAAAAAATATTTTCTACTTCTTTTTATGTTTTGTTTTAACCTCATAGCATCATCCAGAAAGTAGAAACTGTTCCTAAGAAATTCCTCATGAAATGGGAAGCAAAACCTCTAAAATCGGTTCTGTCTGCAAGAAAAAATTAAAATACCATTTGCAATCCTCATCCGGCTACATTGAATCATGAAAATAGCAAGCGAAAGAAGCAACGACTTCGGAGATGGAAATTATCAATAGTGGATTTCGAGGGTTACACTGAGAAAATGATGGATTTCCTAAACCTTATTTATCTTGTGATAAAGCGTTCATTATACATTTTTTCACCGTATAGCTTATTTATTAATTAGAGTGAAAAAACGTACAATAGACCAAATTTTAATACATTATTACACTACGCGCATCGTAGCACTTACGTCCTTTTGTACCTATATTTTATGTTTTACCCACTTCAAACTTGAATCGGAGTATAATATTTGAAAGTAACATGAGTTAGGTCCAAAAAATCAGTATCATTTTGATTTGCAACAAAAATGATGCCTAATTCAAGAGCATTTTGATCGGCCGAAGTGACTGACCGATTTTTGGGATCATAATGATCTGATTCGGGATCATGTATGAATTCAAACCAAGATGGCTAACGTTCTTACCATACTTTAGCTCATATTCAAGCTTTTTATGGTTTCTGATCGTGTAGTATACTTGAAAAGTTAAAAAATAACGAAATCTGATATTAGAAAATATCACCTGTTAAGTGTAGTTGTCACTTGCGTGCAGTCAGATACTATTTTTAGGTCATGTCGTCATGACACCGGTGCCCAGAATTGGTGGCCATTTGATTTATTTTGAAAAATGAACCAAGAAATGAGATCAAATTGATCCGAGGGGAAAATCATTATGATCTCGAGAGTGAAATGATCGCTGGAGCAAAATGCTCTGCAACAAAATTGATCCTTTTTTTTACTGTGTGTTTAATTGTGCTTTTGGTTATATGTTTCCCTTCAAACTATGGTTGATTTTACAAAAAGATATTTTACACCGTACAAAACTTCAGAAAACTCAAATTTATTCTCCCAGATTTAAGCGAACAGTTCTGGCAATGTTGTATTTCTACACGAACTACATCACCAACAAGGAGTGATCTTCCGTCGAAAACCAAAAATGACGATCAGCCCCCAATATCTAAAGGCCGACTACCGGGAGATAGATTACAACGAAATCCAAGTACCAAAGATTTATTATCTCGATATTCGCCGCAACCACATTATCTGCAACAAAGTGCGCGACTAACATCACCTCAGTTAAGAACAGCACGTCCGATAGGATATGGTATAAAACCTTTTATTGGAGCACATAATAGTATATCTAATAATAAATTATTTTTGCCTTTCCAAAACATAACAAATTTATGTCATATGAGACAAATTCTTAATTCATTATTTGAATAGTGTGTCTATATTGTAGCTAAAGTATACAAACTAAAAAAATAGTAATTAATAATACAATTGAATATCCTAATGAAGTTCTTTAAATTATACTTCTGACATTGAGAGCAGTAATTTTCATCCAGTTTTAATCAAAATTCTGGATTTTTCATTTTTATTGTTTGTAATGATTTGCTGCTTCGAATGACTGACATGAAGAGTGAATCCCCAAAAGGTCAAAATATTGATAAGTGTCGAAATATTCTGAAGTGTAAAGTTAGAAGTTCCGGATACAGATTCTGAGAGTTTAATTTTGCTTCTAGTAAAACGTCTTTTATTTGTTCCCCAGCTCGTTCCCCATCACTAGGATTAGGAAGGAGTCCAAGTGCGAACTCGATATTATTACGAATGCCTCCATATCCTCGTCATTAAGGTGCCGCATTCGCTACAACCATAAATTCACCCGCCAAAAATCTGCAACAGCCACTTACTCAACAATAAACACTACCTCTGGCACAAAAATCACTTCTCTTAGCATATAGAAGAAATCTTTGTATATGATTGCATATTAGTGATTCGTATTCTGAAAAATTGTTGACGTTCCAAAATATAGGACATGTTTGGCACCTGGAATAATTCCCTACTCAAGTACATTTTTAACTGATAAAGCTAAAGCATAGTAAAAATTAATTAAGAATAATACATTATTAAAAAATTAAACATCCTAATGATTTCCTCAAAAATTTATTTACTACTGAAAATAAGAGCAGTATTGCAAGAATGGTCGAACGTCATTGCCGTACGAGGAGAATTTACTGTACTGATTATCATAAATAATCAAGGACTATCGCAGACAATAGTCGTACCCACTGATATATAGTCGGCGAAATAAGCGCATTTTTTAAGTCAGATTTTCAAATTATTCATTGTAATTATACATGACCAAAAAGAAACTCATTTTGCAGTATAAAATTCAGCAATTTCAGATTTTTAGTAAAGTATGGCGGGAGATCGTACTCGACCGAAATTTTGTACAATTATCATACTTTTTTGTACGGTAATCGTAAGTCCTACAGTACTCAAAATTACCGTACATATAAGCTAATTATCATACATCTGGCCACTCTGATTAAGAGCAATATTTTTTTTATTTTTTGTGAATTAACATTCTGGATAACTAATTGTATATACCTTCATATTTCACCAGAAGGGATGTATGGCAAAATTTCACTGTACTAAATTTATCTTACATTTTCATGGAAATATCTAGCTTTGCGTGCTATTTTTTTACTATGCTTAAGATGAAATTCAGCTGGACTTCAGCTTTTTCTTGAAACTTATCATCGTTACACTTGTTTTTATTTTTCATACAGCGTGGTTCAAAGAATTATCTTGCTATTTATTTTTTAATTAATCTGTTGTAGATTTCCGATAAATTTTTGATAAAATCTAATGTACTTAAACTATCTATAATTAATTTCTTGAAGTACTTAAAGTATTTAAATTTTCTGGAGAAGGTATTGAAATGTTTTTTGTTATGCGTATGTAAGTCATCTTCTTGAGGGATTGCCCGAATGCAGGTTTTCCGTCTGTAGTTATGCTAATACGAAATTTGTATTAAATCTTACTATGTTGAATGAAACAACTATTTAATATCAACCTTTCTATTTTTGTCAAAATATTTTGAAGAAATTTGATAGATGTAAGCGGAAAGAAATGTATAGTTGAACCAACGTCATTTATCTTTGATCAGACCAAAAATATCGTTAAAAATGAAGCAATTATAATAGCAAAATCTTGTAATTAGGAATTTTAAACATATTTTCTTTTGAATTTATTTTTTTTATTATTAATCATTTATTTTATAAATTAATTATTTGCAGAATTACCTTTTATTTGATTATTATAATTATTATAATTATAATAACCAAATCAAAGCTAATTCTGCAATACAACAGAATAATGAGATAATTGGTGAAGAAGGTTTCAAGATCCCGATGAGGACATATAAATTTCAGACCTTGGGTCTTGCAATCTGTATCTATGGTTGTCCCATTTTAGAGTTACATATTTTCAATATTCACCCACGTTTGTCCCATTGTATCATTATACTTAACAAATAGCAGTTACTTCTTCATTATAATAGTCGAATGAGACATACTTTAGTAAGGATTGCTACATCCCGATGAGGAAATATTAATTTTTGAATATGGATCTTGCAATTTTTGTCCGCGATTGTCCTATTGTAGTGTTACATCTTTAAAATTTTCACCCACGCTTGTACCATTATATTGCTATATGGAAAAGCAGGAGCTAATTTTGCAGTATAACATTAAAATAAGAAAAGCTGTAGCAAAGTTAAGTTAATGATGTTCCTAGTCAACAATTTTGCAAAGTCCAATCAAAGAAATTTTTCTCCAAAATTCTTCTGAAAAATTGAGTGGATGATGTTGCTTTTGAAATATTTTTTTGAAATTCTAATGAAACTAGTAAAAAATCAAGAAAATAAAAATAAATTTGGTCGATCTTCTAAGATTTCACAAAATATAATAGAGCCACTTTTTTTATAATTCACTTGTAAAATTAGGTGAATCATGTTCACATGCACAAATTTTATAAATTCGAATTTTTTTCGATTTTTTTCTTTCCCCGAAAAAATTCTCTTGAAAAAGCGAAAAAATATCTTTAAACTTCTTTGCATCTTTAAGCATTTCCCAGGTTCCAATAAAAGTACATTTCTTTTTAAAAATTCTCTTCAAAAATCAAGAAAAATTGAGTAAACTATGACCTTCTTAAAAAATTTCGCAAAGTCCAATGACAGAAAATATTTTTTCACCAATCCTTTCTTAAAAAGTGAGGAAAACTTAGCAGACCGTGTGCATCTTCAAAAATTGTGTTGTAGTTCAATTCGAAGCAAATCACTTTCGACCATGGGCGAATACTGGCAGTGGGGTCATTAGCAATGCTTGAGCCATTGTTTATAACCATGGTTCGAACATGGGACGACTCAGGGTGAACATTGAACTAATCTTAGACCACGTTTACCCCACGCTTATTCCATACTGAGCAACTTTAAGCCATGGTTCACCCATTGAAACTTTTTCACGCAGGAAGTCAAGTGCCTGAAGAGATATAATTGTTATCAATTTGATACGCTATTTCAAATATCTTGAAAAAATGTGGTATTAGTAACAAAAATAGGTATATAATGTTTAGTTCAAAGGTCGCTTTTTACAACAGTTGTTCATATACTCCAACTGCCAACGTTTGAGGTGGCATTAGATACCTCTAAATATTTTTTTAGGCTACTATAAATAAAATGAAAACCTCAGACCTAAGATGGTTACAATCCAATATATCAAAGGCATTTTTTTGTGTTGCGTTTTTATTGCGAACCGTCCTACGAGAGGCTATCCTGGTATGTATTATTAGTCACGGGCGCAACCTGTACTTTTGCACATTTATTGTAGCCATAATTTTCTAATGCATTTTCAAATGCTACATTTCAAAACCTCATTGAAAATTTTGTGTATGGATTGCTTTTCAAAATAAGAATTTAAGAAATAAAAATCTTTGGAAGATAGCTTTACTCTGCAAACCATACCTCAAGCTAGAAAAGATCAATCTGGTTGCAAAAGTTATCAAGGTAAACGCCGTCGAATCTGCAACGAATATTCGTGCCATTTCCCCTGATTCATTTAATTGTTTAAGTGCAATTAACCGAAATATTTTTTTTAAAGTCGTTTTCAATCCGACCAATCCATACAAATCTTTCAACGCAATTTTTAAGGTTCCCAGAAAAAAATGCATTGAAAAAATATAACTTCACTTAATGTATAAAGAATTTTTCAGTTTTTACATTAGTGCAGTACGTCCACGGTCGTATATACAGGTCCCGAAACTCCCGGGAGTAGGGGTATCACGGTTCATGAGACGACCTGTGACGGCACAAAATGCCACGAGGGGCGGTGTAGATGAGTACCGAAATGCGCGGATAATTTAGGCGAGGATATTTTAACGGAATATGAAACAATCAACACAGAAAGATTTAAAAAAATGTCACATGGCATATTAAACTCAGAGTTTTTGTTTTTAAACTAAAATTAAGAAGGATTATTTTCCAAAATTATGTGTCAATTATTAGGGTTATCTAAAATATGAATATGAAATTATCCTACAGGTACTTTCAATGTAGATCGGTTCTCTTTTGAACCATTTCTATTTGTTTAACAGTTTGGTACTTCACAATTCCAGGGCATTTTCAACAACAACAATATTTTAACGACCGCGGGTACATTGCAGGTTAGGTTAAAAACCTGGTTGAGAGTAATAAAACAGCTGTACATACTACTTGATCGTAGCGCCTCCCGATTCAGCGGCAATCAGGAGCAACAAGAGGGCTTCAGTAATGGTGGTACCCCCACTCCCGGGAGTTTCAGGACCTGTATATACGACCATGAGTATGTCTATTTCTTTTTTACTTCACTATACACGTGCTAGGTTCCAGCCAAGTGCATGGAGGGGGACATAGAGCTTAGAGCGGGATTCGAACCACTAAAAATACGGTGAAAGTATATAGAAAGTAATTCAAAGAGTAGGAATCGAACCTCTCAATTACAATTTTTGCAAGTTCGGATTGTTTGAATTTAAAAAGAGATTTTTCTTTTGTAATAATGTGATGCTTAGATTGACTTGAAGATACAGAATTATTCCACTCCAAGTGAAAATATTGATAAATGTTGAATTGACATTTATGGTTAGAGGATTACAGCGCTTATGTACCAAAAACCAAATTTGACTGGAGGAATAAGAAGCTTTTAACATGTAATGCATTTAATTTTTTTAACGACTACCACCTGAGCCACAACGGCCCCCTCGCATCTATTATTATACTTGTAGATGCTCCTATCTATAGTTACTATTTCTGATTAATCTTTAGCTGCATAAAACAATATCTCCGTGTTGCATTCAAAGGAAAATAAATAGGTGATTTTTTGCAGACAATTTACATGCAAAGTTTTGAATCATAATAAAAATTTACTGATAAAAACGATATATTTACTTAAGTGTCACGCGCATAATTCAATGTACAGAATTTAACGTGTTAAGATTTAACATATGACCACTAATGTGCAAATTTCAACGTTTATACTTTTTAGATTACGAAATTTACAATTCAATAGAATTAATGTGAAGAGCTATCATGTGTGAACTATAGTATGTAGAATTTTATGTCTAGCATTTTTCTACTTACTACTTAATCTGTACACTTTTTCACGTAATAAATTAAATGTGTTGACTTCAAAGTATACACTTAATTTGAAGACTTTCACTTATGAAATGAGTGTGTAGACTGCATGTGCAGACTCTTATCGGATGAATTAAATGTGTAGAGTTGACCACCTACATTTAACCTCTACACGTAATGTGCACATTTCTACAATTTCTACATCGAGTATGTGTAGCATCGATTACCAGCCAAAATTTTTAATCAATAAGAATGAACTTCTACCCACAAATATTTGGACTCTTTTATTGCTTTCTATTAATTAATTTCATATTCCAGAAAAAACCGAGAAATGGGAAAATTTTTGTAAAATTGTTTAAAAACTATAAAAAAACCATAAAAAATAAGCATAAAATTTCAGGCAAACAGTACAACATATTCTAAAAAAATTTTCTTTTTTATAAAGAAATTATTTTTATTTATTTGAATTATTACATTAATTATTATTATTTACTACTTGTCATTTAAATAAATACTAATCTTATAAAAATATGTGGATTTATTCAGGGCTGTAAATATGGATTATAAAAGATCTTATAGGATTGAAAAACATGAGAAATCGGTCAGTTAAAAAAAAGAACCAGATTACTTAAGGGCATGTGATGCTTAAAAAATGATCGATTTTACCAGTTTTACGTTCCCCTGGTTTTTTTCTAGAATAATAAATAGTTTGTCTTAAAAATTTGTAAAATGCTAGCGAACATGCTAACGGACGTCCCTTCACATGTTTTTTGTTTAATTAAAAAAATTAATTTGACTAAATTTGATTAATTTGCATTGTGCTTAGGATTTAGTATCAATTTTATCAGTGTTAGATTTGTCCGCGTTTTTTCCTTGATTAATAAATATTTTGTCTTCAAAATCTGAGGCATGATATCGAATATGCTAACGGACATCCCTGCACTTTTTTTTGTGGGTTAATTTAAAAAATTTTGATTTTGCTAAAAACGTGTGTGTATATTTCGAGGTCATATGTGTTACAATTCTCTCCCATAATTATTCTATAGTGCTTACCGACAGCAGCGGTACGACAGAGAGCTACATTATCGGAATGAAAAAGAGCTGAAAATGACCCTAACCTCAAAATAATGCACATGCATACAATTTTTATCTAGCACAATACAAATTTTTTGGTTATTATTCCTAAAAAAAGATTCCAGGGACGTCCGTTATGCTCTTAACAAATTTAACTTTATTCAAAAGAATGAGATGACAATTTTTAAAACTCAAAAATAGGCTAAACACACATATTGCTTTGTTTCTGTGCATATAAGGTAGGTGAAAAGCACAATCATCTTCCTTGTTTTTTATAAACCTAGTATTAAAAGCGCAAACAATTTGAAATTCGGGAATATTTTTTTTATAATATGAGTATATGACAACTTCAAAATCATTTACATACATTAAAAAGTTCTTATATCTGACAGATATAAATCAAGTGAGTCGTATTTACTTTTATTTATTTTCTCGGTGAACCAACACAAATTTGACTCATTATCTTTAACCTCCTTGGCCATATTTTTTAGAACTGAAGACTATTAAATTCCTAAGAGACGCAGGGAACAATATTATGAATTATTTAAAGTTTTGAGTCTTTTTTAGCCTCTAACCCTCGCACTTGAATTTTCAATAAAAATATTAGCGGCAAATCAAATAGTTTGCATTTAAACCATAGCGATGACTTTTTATACAAAAATGAAATTTTCACGAAATAGTTGAATTGTCTACCAGAAAGGATAACCATTACAAAATTGTTGATTTTTCTACCAAACATTTGCATTTTTATCCAAGAACTATATCATTTTTACTGAAATAGACAAATTTTCAAATTAAAAAGTCAAATTGTTCAAGGGTATAGTTGAATTTTCATCCAAAAAATATTTAGGTTACTTTGCAGTACCAAAATATAAATTTTAAGCGCAAAGTAAATTTTCCACGAAAATAGTTGCATTTCCAACTAAAATGGATAGTTTTTATACAAAATTTTTAATTTTCAAACAAATAATAAAGTTTATAAATAAAAAGATAATCTTTAGAAGGAAGCAAATGAAAAAAGAAATAAATACAAATGCAAGGCAATTAAATTACGAACAAGAGTATTATATCAGGGTTACACCAAATATTCATAAAAAAATTCTATAATTTTTCTGTAACCAATTTTTATTTTTCCCTCACCATTAATATTTAAAAACCAAATTAAAAATTTGTTGTTTCAAATCCCTGATTTTTCCCTGACGAATAAAATTCTCTGACTTTCTTCAAATTGTAGGTGCCTGGGTGCGATTTTCATTCACCATGTTATTTTGTCCTGTAAAGTTAAAAACATAATTACCTTTTGTACTATTATTGCAAGTAGTTTGTTTCATTTGCGAATATTGGAAATTTTGGTACATAAATGAATTAATCGGCCTCCCTTACGTAAAAAATCATTAAAAAATATCTCGACTCCTCCCTTCTTCCTGAGCTGTTACGTAATTAATGTACGGTTCATATAAAATTTATGTTTCACGCATAATAAACTTTAAAAAGTTTAAAAAGCCAAATATATGTTTCTATAAATATATTGAAGGTTAAAAAAAGGAAAAATTATAGTTTCTTTTACCCAGAAAAAACTTATTTCCAGCTTATTTGTAATAAAATAGCTTATCAGACGTAAAAGATCCCAAACGAATTCTGAATACTAGTAAGTTCTGTTTGTTAAGTTCGATTTCATATTAATTTTTTCTATAGTTTAAACGATCTTTCGCAGAAATAAAAAAAGTTAAAAAAGAATTTCTATCTATAAAGAAGAATTAAATTTTCCATTTGTCAACATAAATTGTATATAGCAAGGAAACAGGTTAACAGATAACGATATTTTGTAGTAGAATAAGTTTAATAAGCTATTACGAAACATGTAAGGTGAGAAAGAAATTTTTTCTGTGAAAAAACATGAGCATTTTTTATTTGTCAAACTAAGTAATCCATAACTAAACTACAAATTATGATTAAGTTATAGCAATGATAAATAAAACTTTTTAACATATTTTTTTATTTTAGTGAATCTGATGAGCTTCTTAGATACAAGTCAGACAGCGAAATATTTTTATCACAAAACAAGCGTACTTTTTTATTTTTAATATATTTTTATAACAATATTTTCTAACAAACTTGTAGATGATTCTTAGCTTTATAACTTTTGACTTTTCTTTTTTTTCTCTATGACTTTCTTCCAAAAATTGAATAATTTTTATCTTATATTTTAGGATTTAAAGAAACTTCACTCGTCATATCTGAAAATCATTAGTAACAAATTTGCAGGTCCTTTTGGGCAATAAACTTTTGTTTATTCATTCGTTTTCGTATCTTATGTCGTTTTTTAACAAATTAATCTTGTTTAATGTTATTTTCTTACGATCAGAACAAAAACTGCAAGTTCTATCAGAAAATTATTCATGATAAATTTCGATGGGTAGTCACTCTTTTTTGAAAGAGCAACTTTTGTCGATTAATTTTTTTTATAGCTTGTGTCGTTTGTCGAAAAATGTCATAATTTATTTTTTATTTTATTATTTACGAATAAGAACAAAATTAAGCCTTCTATCAAAAAATGATTTTTTTTGTTTGTATCGTTCCTCCAAAAATTGATGTTTTTTACTTTCAATGTTTCTTTTTACGAATATTAGAAAAACGACGCATTCTTTAAAAAAGTGAATTATGACAAAATTGTACATATTTTTTTCAATGCGCAATCATACATAGTATCATGAATAATTTGACTGTAAAGACAAATTCACTTTTTTGTTGAAAACTCCACTATCAGAGGTTTAAAATTCAATTGAAAATTAAAAAATTTGGTTGAAAATTCATGTAATTTGTTACGAATTATTCTATTTTTGTCAAATATTAATCTTTTTGTTTGAAACTTTATTTCTTTGTTTAAAACTTATATTTTCTCATTGAAAATTAATTTTAATAAATAAAAAATGTAACTATTCCATTTTTGTCAAATGGTTTTTTACAGACATTTATGCTCTTTGGTTGGAAATTCATCTGTTAGAATAATTCTTGAGAATTTTTTTCTTTGAACGAATTTTTTTTTAGGTGGAGAATTTAACTGTCTTTGAAAATTAATTTTGTTGCCCGTAATTTACATTTGTTGCTTAAAAATTCAATTCCTGCAGGGAAAATTTATTTTCTGGCTTGAAAGTTCAATAATTTAGGAGATCATTTTTTTGTTAAATAATAGAGTTAATGCTTTCACGATGATTTATTTTGACAAAATAGATATTTTGGGTTTCAATCGTATAACAAACTTCGGCCAAATTCATAGTTTTTTACAAGATTGGAACCCGAAATTTCTCATTTTATCAATTTTTTCTATCCTGTTTGAAAAATATTTATACATTGAAAATTCGTCATTTTCGTATTAAAACTGATTTCTTTTAAAAGGAAATTTCATATCTTTTGGCTTAGATGTCAATTTAAATTTTGTATAAAAAATGTAATTACTTTGTGAAAAATCCAGTGTACTGTAAAAATTTCTCTTTGCTGGTAGCAGTCTATTTTATTAAATAAATTTATATCTGGAATATTGTTTTATTTCATTCATAAAAAATCAAATGTTGAAAATGTCACAAAATTAAAACGCTGCTATTTGAATATTAATAGTCAGGGAAAATGAGGAAAAATGTATCAAATACAAAAAATATCCATTAGCTTTAAGTTTCATATCGTACTGTTTCTGAAAACTGTAAATTATGTACAAAAATCGTAGGGGGGGGGGAGGTAATTGTGGCTATGGACCGCTACAGGTGGAGCATGTCTGAGCTTTCAGATGCAATGTTTTCTCGCAATGTTGACTTTGTAAAACACTTTTGAAACATTTTTTTAGCTTTCCTCCAAAACATAGCACACCATTTGTGGATGAGCATAGGCACTTCCTTTTTTAAACAAAAAAATTCGAGGTAAATTAAATTAGGTCTGTAAAAAAATTTTCTCTTTTTATTTGAAAGCCGTACTTGGTAATATACGTTTTCTTGGCGGTGGAGTCTATGTAGACTATTTACAAATTTCAAAACATTGCGATCTGATTTTTTCAATAGAGCTGAAAAAGTTACCGAATCTTGTTGTTTTGTTTCACTTTATTGTTAGGAACTCTTCCTATTTCTATCAGCTTCTTTTGTCACTCATATCTATAGTCCTAAATATATGTATATTTATTTCATTGGGACATTTATCGTCTTCCAACATTTAATAAGGATACTGTGACATACCAGACTGTGACCCAAGCATTGTCTCAAACGACTTATTTTTACGAAACTTAGCTTATAACATTTCTACATGAGAGATCAATCTTCTTCTCCCTTCCACGCTTATCTTCAAAATTTGAATAATAAGTAAGACTCATCAGTGGGGAATTGGTTATATATAGGCGCGAATGTATGGCAAAACTTTATCATTCACCGTTTTTAGTTCTCAGTCATTCACGCCATTTTAAAGCAATGAATATCTTTATTGTATCCGCAATATTAACATTCATGGTTTGGTTCAATTCTATTGGTAAGCGTAACATATATACTATTGATGTCAATAAGAAATATTATATGTTTGTTATGTGTGACCAATATAACCATTTGTATTCACCCTTCATAGAAAAAAAATTCGAAGTTTTTTTTCAAATTAGAAAGAATGATATTCCTCACAAAGGTGAAAAGTGATATTATAATTTTTTTTTAATTTATTGAAGAAAAAACATCACAGGCAATGTATACTTCATATCTAATTTTTCGTGCTATAACTATTGTCCCAATTATTATGATTTCACTATATTTTTGGTTTAAATTTGTATAAAAAGGTTGCGAAAAATTCGCAACTATGTACAAAGTTGTGAACGTGGTTGCAATTCCGATTGCCAATAAAAATTATTACTCACCTTTAGACAAAAAATAGTTTTGTAACTTACTGTCTACAAACGTAAAATTCTAAATTATTAGGCAATTTTTCACTTAATTTGATTAGGGAGGCAGTGAGTACTTGGTTGATTTTCTTAATACAATTATTGTTAATTATTCCACCTATTAAGCTATAAACAGAAAAGACTATGGCGCGAGTATTTCGTCAATTTTATTATACTGAAATAATGATTCTACTCTTATTTAATTTATAATCTAATCTTCAGAGATACCTAGTTTTAAAAATGCTGAAGAATTTATGGTACTGTACCCTCCTTCCCCGTTTATACCTAATAAATTCAAGAATGAGTCAACCTTATCGATTGGATGATTTTTGTATATGTATAATCCCGAATATTTTTTAAAAAGTATCAGGTAACGTATTCAATTCCTTCTCAGTAGCTCAATATCTTGAAAACATAAAGATCATTGATTGCTCTCTTATAACTTATTATTTCCTTAATCACATTGGTTTTTCTTAATTCTATTCGTAAGATTAATACACAAAACTGCCAATGATAATAAACTTCATGTCCTTAAAAAGTGGCAAATGTAAAAAAAAATTATTTATTTTTTGTAAAATAAAATGAACAACTCCGCAATTATTATCAACTTCAAACTAATATTCGTTACTGGAGGATGTCATGTTATAATCATGTACAGGCGACTTTTTACAAATATGTTTTATTAACTTAAAAATTATCTGAATCTCAATTGTACATTATGCAGAAAGTAATTATGAATTTAACTTTAGGCACCAAAGATACAAGGTGAGTAAAAAACATTTTCTTACAGGAAAAATTTAAGATTTTAAAAACAAAGATTTGCGGTAACCCTGTTGTAATATTCTTGTTAGTAATTTAATTGTCTTGTCTTTATATTTATATGTTTTTACATTTGCTCCCTGCTGAAGGTTATCTTTTTAGTTATAAATTTTATTATTTTTCTAAAAATTCAAGATTTTTTAAAAAACTTTATCCTTCTAGGCTAAAAATTCACCTTTATGGGTTGAAAATTCAACTATTCCTTGGAAAATTTATCTTTTTAATTTAATGATTCATCTATTTTAGTACAAATTGCATCCCGAATGGAAAAATGTTCTGGCGCTGGCCTGGCCCAGATCAGACCGTTAGGTTTCCAGTCCTGGCCCTGACCAGATGGTCTGGCCTGGGCCTGACCAAAAGTATAACGTTTTTTCTGGCTAGCTTTAGCCCAGACCGTCTGGTCAGCCGCTAGACATGGGCTGGACAACCGCTAGTTATGAGCTGGTCAGCCGCTAGTTATAGGCTGGTCAGCCGCGAGTTATTGGCTCGTCAGCCACTAGTTAATGGCTGATCGATTAATGTTTTAACGTTGAGAATCGTATCGTCCATGTTTAGAGGATCCGCTTTGAGGATCAGCTTTGCAGATATACTCAAAAAGTAAAGCACGATTTTCTAGAAAAATATATAATATACTTTTTTTTTATTATTATTATTACACCATTAAGCCATTTCCCTTTCGGGGTAGGCGTGACTCACTCGGCAGGGGAAAGGAGTAGTGTGTGGATGGGACAGAGATTTTTCA
>NC_046658.1:77352982-77355317 GCF_010883055.1 Belonocnema kinseyi | reverse complement strand
GAAAAAGGTCTTATCTATCCAAAACATGGCAAGGCGACTTACTGATTTGATAATTTAATCGTTGAGGTTTTTCGCACCGTCCGATCTCGACAACAACAACAAAAAAAATGATAACATTAATCTTATCTTGTTATTTTAAGCTGTTTACTTCTCTTAATTTGTTTTCCAAGCGTTTATACGTTTATTCTTCGTATGAATTTATTCGATAGTTAGTTAGTTCTTCTTGCTTTGAATCATTAATTTTTATTGACTTTGAAAGTCCCATAGAAAAAGAATAAAATCATAGAGATACGACAATGTCTCCTATGGGGCTGGTTCACCCCTTATTATAGGTTATTTTTATTCAGGTGAGAACAGTCGATTTCGTATTTGGATATTGTGCATACTGCCAAGATATTTTCGTCAAATTCAAAAAACTAGTATTTTCATATTGAAAAGGGTGTCATTTTTTTATTAAAAAATAGAGGTTGATACATTAGTGGGGTAAAGAATTCTAATTCAATACCAAGGATGTGAACTAATATTATTACACGTTTTACGCCACTGAATAATCCGAGGGTATTTTTAAGTAATGAAAAAATAATACTTGTGATTGAATTTTAGGGATGAATTCATTTGTAAGGGCTGATTTCAGAAAATTTCAACCTACATCAACTTTACTTAACAATTTTAATAGTATCAAAGAGTTTTACACCATGATATAGTAATGGAATAACGAAATATAACAGTATAAATGTTAGGGGTAGCTCACCCGCTCAAGGGATTTTTTTTTGAAAATGCCGGAACAGGTCAACTTTATTTTTGATTATTGTGCATAAAACAATTAATTTTTTCAATATTCAACAGATTTTGGAATGTGTATAGTGAAAAAAATGGCCATCAAATATAGTTTTTCATTAATAAAAAACGGGGGTTGCGAGTCTGATGACTAAAAATAATGCATAAATATGTGATTTCAATAACAAGTGTTACCCACTTTGTTTCAGTAAAAAATTACGAACTGTATTCGAGAAATTAAAAAAAATGTGTTTTTAGGGGTGAACTTCAAGGGTGGTTTTCACCCCTTAAATGGGCTTATGGGCACGTATAAAAAAATACGTGTCAAATATTTTTTGATGTTCTACAACATATCACAATTTCAAGAAAATCGGTGAGGTACACCTCGGGTACCTTCCTTGTAAGTTCGTTACAGTAAATGTTTTTTTCTGACATACAAAAAAGTTACAGAGTTTATAATGAAATTTTTTAAACTAAAAAAGTTTATAGTGAAATTTTTGTATCCAAGTTATTATAACAATCAAGTTTTCCCATGTAATTGTAATTTATTACTTAGCCCTCGGCGTGTAGACATCTTGCCAGTTGACGTCACAACTTGAAGTATTCCGACAGTGCTTGGCTCCGAGCTCTCGGAGACAGTGCTAGTTTTTGTCGATCAAGTGTCACAAACTTTCAAAATTTCTTATTATTTTCCTAATAATATATTTATCCAGCCAAAATTTATAGTTGTAAAAGCGGATGCATAAAACGGATCAAATCTTTATTAAGTTATTCAACAAATAGTAAGTACAAACCTACTTTTTATCTATTATAAAAGAGTAATTATTAGAAACGATAATTTAATTTATTAATTTTATTGATGGAAGTATATTTTTGACGCAAAATTTGAATTTCTACTGATTATATCAAACAAGTTTCGACAATTCTGTCAACATTCATCCTTCTCGTTTAAAAATACTTTTTATTCGGTGGAAAATTCAATTTTTTCTAATTGGGGGTACAAATGTATGACTGAAAACTGATCTGTTTTAGTTGCTTGATATTTTCTTCTCAAGTGATAGTCTATCTATATTGCTCAAAATACAACTGTTTTATCGAGAATACATTTTTTTTATGTGATTCGGATATGAATATTTCTTGAAAATGAGTCTTTTTTTTTATTCCTTTTTCTGGATCTACATTTTATATTTCTCCAATTCTGCACATTTAGAATTGAAATTTTCTTCACTTTCAATATACATGTGTGTGTATTTATGGGTTTTCTAAGAATTTTAAACAGGACGATTTTTAACGACTCTCGGACACGACGCAGTCGCAAGCGGACCCCCACATTATCTTGTCTTTTACTTACCAGTTCCTTAAGAAATTTGAAAGAGAGCGGTCTCTTGTATACTCGGTTGGAGAAAAAGCAAAATAGAAAATTTTCAATTTGGTAGAAATTAACTTTCTTAAAATGGTGCTTCGATATGCAGTTACTGGGAAATTCGGAAACGTACTTAAAGATAAGTAATTCATAGCAATTCATTATAATTTCACGATAAAAGAAAGAAAACAAAGG
>NC_046658.1:77351403-77352882 GCF_010883055.1 Belonocnema kinseyi | reverse complement strand
AGCTCTTTACAAGCCCTATCTAAAGAAACCATAAAAAATTATTTTCATCAAATATGACGTGGGTATAAGCATTTTTCAAAAAATTAATATTTTTTTTTCAAAATTTCATACATCTGAAAACTTTAATAGCAATAATATATTGTACAGAAAATATTTGATTTTTTACGTAGACACTGGAAATATTCCAGATTTTCTTTTTCGAAAAAAATGTTTTTTTTTTACCCTACATTTTTGAAAAATATTTTTCCGAAGAAAAAAGCTCAAAAATTTTTACTGTATTCACTTCAAAAAGCAAACCTTTTCTCTTCGATACATTCTTGTCTATCATTTAAATTTACGGAGATTTTGAAAATTTGAAACAAAATGTCAATTTTTTGAAAAAATGTTCATACTCACATCGTATTTGACGAAAATAATTTTTTTAATTAGTGATTTAGATATAGCTTATAATGAGTTATAAAATGCAATTGTTGAGTCCCATGTTCATACATTTTAATTTCATCTCGCTCTTCTTATACAGATAGTTTCTAAATAGTTTACTACCGAATTTTCACACGTAGCGAAACATCTGCATTTTTGTAACCTAGCATAGCACGTTTTCGTTTTACATTTTTATCAGTTTATTACTTTCAAAAAGAAATTGTAAATCCTTTCATCTTTTAAATTCTACAGTTCCTTTAAGCTCTTAACTTTCGAGAACAATATTCTTCAGATTCACAATATTCTTCATATTTTCCCTCTTCGAATTTCACTGTCCAATAGAAGCAACTCAGCTACCCCTACCAAAAATGTACTGCACTCTGCAACATCGGCCTCTACCCTGTCTGCGATTCATTTTTCAAAAATTCAGACATTATAATTTTCACCACTACCGAGCTCAGAACTCGTCGTCTGAGTTGGTGTTCCGCTAACCATTTTACATCACCGTTCCCTAACACTTTTTGTATTTCTTGTTGTGTGTTTAAATATAATTTGATATTTGGAAAACAGACAATCATTTTTTACACAATCCTTTCACATTAACAACAAACAATTTTTTCAATACTCCACAGCAATACTTCAAATTATTATGTGGTCTTTTTCCAGAATTGGTGAGGGATCAAAGATGGACAAGAAATTTTGGAATTCTCAATATTTAATTATCGTTTGAATAAATTAGAAATGAAATTGATACGTAATTGTCAGTGTAATGTTGATTTAAATGATATTAAAAATTATTGCCTGACTTTGTAAAAAATATTCAAATTAATGCGCTTCGGATTTCACCATGTAAAAAACAAATAATAATTATTATTTCTAGGTATTGGGAAATTGACTATCAATCCTATAAATGTTATACAATTATTATTATTATTATCTTTTCAAGCTATGAATATACTGTTGATGAACACGGACTAGTATGTACAGCGGATACAGAAGATCTATCTTGGGATTACAAACGAAAAGCTGTGGACTATTGGAGAAGCGGAGTTACGAAAA
>NC_046658.1:77341528-77351303 GCF_010883055.1 Belonocnema kinseyi | reverse complement strand
GGCCATCAAATATAGTTTTTCATTAATAAAAAACGGGGGTTGCGAGTCTGATGACTAAAAATAATGCATAAATATGTGCTTTTCAATAACAAGTGTTACCCAGTTTGTTCCAGTAAAAAATTACGAATTGTATTCGAGAAATTAAAAAAAATGTGTTTTTAGGGCTGAACTTCAAGTGTGGGTTTCACCCCTTAAATGGACTTATGGGCACGTATAAAAAAATACGTGTCGAATATTTTTTGATGTTCTATAACATATCACAATTTCAAGAAAATCGGTGAGGTATACCTCGGGTACCTTCCTTGTTAGATTTTTTCTTGGCTCGCTGATCAGCGCCAGGCCTTGACCAAAGCAGACTCTTAAGATGATAAGAAAGAAAGTCGTGTGTTCATAGTTTGAATAAAATGATGGTGATTATTATTATTATAGGGAGAAGCATTTCTATGTTGAAATGTTGTCACAGGCTTATACTGCCCAACATGTCGAAGGCATTTTTGGTTAGAGATGGATTTTTATTTGATCATTTTTGCACGGGGCTGTCCCGGTATATACCATTAGTCACGGATGCATTTTTATAATGCAATCAAGTGATTTGATGAGAGCAGTCTCCCCAGACATATTGGACAAAGCCTGGTTTTACCCCATCTTTGACGGACTGGGTTGCAGTCAAGTACACGATGGGGGACCTACAACTAAAGGTGGGTTCCGAACCACCAGAACCTCGGTAAAGGTACATTGAAAATTTCCAGAGGTACCGGCTCAGGGATCGAACCCCGGACCTCTGACGTGATGTCCGAGTGTCTAACCAACTGAGCCACTAATGGGAATTTCTAATGGGAATTCTAGGAAGGCTGAGAAAGGGGTGACTGAACGCGAGAGTTTAGTGTACTTCGGAGCAGATATATCAGTAAGAACAAATTTCTTTTCGTATTTTCTGTTGTTGATTCTACATATTTTACCGAAATTTGCTCACTTCAGCATGACGCAGTCGACGTGTTCAGAATTATTTTCCTAACCTCGGTGAAACTTTTGCCGAAATATGTTTAATTTTTAACCGTCGCAGGTCTTACCTGCAAAAAATTTTAACTTTTGTTTTTTCTCTGTTGTTTTAAATCTGGTGTTCGGATTTATAGCTCGAATTCACTCATACTTTGCCGTTTTCCCATTGATGCTAAGGAAGCCGTAGCAGACGACAGCCTTTATTCTATCGTAGGATAAACTTTCGTCAAATAGCATGTAAACTTTAACAGTGGAAAATTTTACATATGACCAAATGTAACTTGAGTTTTTTCTATGTGCTTTGAAGCATGAGAACATCACTTTTTTAAATTCCCGTATTTTTTGATGATCTTTTGCACATTTTCCCTGACCATAAACATTTATGTGCCAGCATTTTAATCTTTTAATATTTGTAACATAGGATCTTTTATAAATGGAATGAAAATATATTCTAGATACAATTAGCCCATTAAGTCCCAAAACGAAGAAATTGCTCTCTTACGTTTGAGCTTGAATAATTTTATAAAAAGGAAAAGAATTTATTGTAAAATACCCTTTTCTACTATTTTCGGATATGCTCTGCACGATGCAATGGTTTAAAAAACGGAAACTATAAATTTTTAATAAATAATTGACAAATTAAAAAAAAATTCCTTTTTTTTAAACAATTTTTGTTTTTAATCAAAAAATAGAGGGGGAAGGAATTTTTTTATTTTCGCAAATGTGCACAAAAGTGCACAAAATGTCTGAAATTTTCAAATCTGTCGAGCTTTTTATCTACGATTTTTTAAAACAAAATAGCGGCCAAAAAACGGAACCCAAAAATTTTACATTTCATTTTATCGATATTTTTGGTGATTTTTCGCTCAAATCATATGAATTTTTCATTATTTAAGAAAAAACGTATTTTAAAACTTTATTTTTAAGCAAAATGAAAATATTTATTGTTAAATAGGTAAAACCATGATATTAAGATTATAAAAAATCATTTTATTGCTATTTTACATCCTTTTCACACCAAAATCCAATGCAGTGACTGAAAAATCGTTTTTTTTTCAACGATTAAGTGATTCACTGATATTATTTTTATACTACTGATATACAATTTTACATGACTCTGCTGCGTAACACTGAAGTTGAAGCATAATAATTGAAGTACAGTGGAACCGCGGTTATATCTTCTCTGACATATATCCTCTCGCGCTTAAATCTCTGCATGAGTCTCATTTATGTCCGCTTAGCATTCACACGCGATACGAAAAAAAGCAATTCAATATAACTTATACATAGAAAAAATATCTGCAAATTTGTTTTCAAGCACTTTTATATACGATACGAAGTTTGTGTTTTATGCATCAATAATATTATCGCAAGTTTAAAAAAATCAATTTCTGGACGAACGACATATCGAAAAAAATAGATTTTCCATTAAGAGATGCTCGAATAATGCATTTGTTTATTAAATTTGTTTTTAGAAAAGTATAAAATTTATCCACCAGTTATGAATTTCGCTGAAATCATCATGAACTTCCCAATTAACAAGACTGAAATCGAAAAAAAACTAATTTTTCCGTCCACAGATGCCCGAATAATGCATTTGTTTGTTAAATTTGTTTTCAAAAATCATAAAATTTGTCAACTCATCATGATAAAAAGAATTTTTCCGTCGAGAGATGCCCCAATAATGCATTTGTTCATTAAATTTTCTTAAAAAATTATAAGATTAATCAACGAATGATGAAGTTTGCTAAAATTATAATAAAATTCGCAATTGAAAAAAAGAGACATAGGAAAAAACATATATTTCTGTCGAAAAATGCCTGATTACTGCATTTGTACATTAAAATTGTTTATAATATAAGCAATTATAATCAGAAGAGAAATTATTTTATATAATATTATGTCAATTCCAATTTCTTGCAACATAACTTGAAAAACGTGTATTTATGAAAAATCATAGACAAATTTTTTTCAACAAATAATTTGTTGATAACAAATTTTTTTGTATATTGTCTAATATTGGAATATCTTCAACTGATGTTATTTTATGCAACTTAAGCGATTTCAATCGTTTTCCTGTTATTGACGAGAACTGTGAACATCAAATAGAAAAAAGGTCATTTTTTCATCATATTTGTTTATTTATACAAAAATTAAAAACTGAAGTCAATAATTAGGGTGGACAACTCTCTTAGAAATCTTACTTTCTTTTTAAAAAAAAAAATTTTCGAAATCGGTGAAGATTTGTGGGCTGTACGTTATCCTGAACAAAACATGTCATTTTTCTTCTCTTGACTTTTTCTCATATCGTGCGTTATTTGTCTTCAAATGTTCATTTTACTGTGTTTTTTTTTGAATTTTGTAAATGCTATAACTCTGGTCAATTTTGCTTTTAGAAAAAAAAGTCATTTGGATAAATTGTTCGTCTTTTCGAATGTTATGAATATCCGTAGTTTTTTTATTTGTTTGTTTGCAAAACATATTTATATAATTGAGAAAATTTAAAATACTGTGAAACATTTTTCTTCTCATGACTTTTTTTCACATCGTGCATTATTTAGTTTAAAATGTTCATTTTACAGTGTTTTTTGGATTTTATAAATGCTATAATTTTGTTAAATTTTGCTTTTATCAAAAAAAGTTATTTAAATAAATTTTTTGTCTTTTCGAATGCTATGAATATCTTCGAGAAAATTTTTGAATTTTGAAAAAAAGTGTTCTTCAAAAATATGCAAAATGTGCTGACTTTTTGAATTTGTATCCAAAATGGCTGGCTAACGAACTTGACCTTCAGTTATGGACACTATAAGATTGTTCCAAAGGCCAATCTAATAGATTAAGTTTATCAAAAGTTATCGTGTTTACAGGCAAAAATACATACATGCATGCATACAAACATACATACATACACACATGCATACATAAAGCCAGATATACAGATAGACACATTCGTAAAAATAAATTAATTTGTCAGGAATAATGTTTTGATAGTTCTGTTTTTTTGTTTTAATCGTAAACAATAGCATTTTCTTTTTTTTTATTTGTTTGTTTCCAAAACACATTTATATCATTGAGAAAATTCGAAACTCTGTGAAATAGTTGAATGAAAAAATTAAGTTTTTGCTTTTCCATAATGTTTTTATGCTGCCAAAATTTAGATTTTCAATTTTTCAAGAAAATTAAAAAATTGGTTAGAATAATCTTGGAGGGCATTAAAAAAGAAACATTTTTCATTTCTTTACTTTTTTCATATCGTGCGTTATTTTACTTAAAATGTTAGTTTTACTGTCCCAGTGGGCACAAAATGTAGCGACGTCTTTACGACATCGTTACGACATCTTTATGATAACTTTACATCATATGTTCTTGTCGTTTCGGTGTCTTTGCGATGTCGTCATGATATCGTCAGATCATACGACTTATTTACGATATCGTAAAGACACCGTACCGACATGGACATCGGATGTCGTAAAGTTATCGTAAAGATATCGTCACGATGTTGTAAAGACGTCGCCAAATTTTGAGCCCACTGGGGTGCTTTTGGAATTTTGTACAAGCTATAAACCTGGTAAATTTTGCTTTTACCAAAAAAAGTCATATAGATAAATTATTTGCATTTTGTCAAATTTTTTAATTTAAAAAAATTGCTCTCAAAAATATTCAAAATGTGCCCACTTTTTAAATTGACCTTTAGCTTAGGACATTAAACGAATGTACCGAAGGCCAATCTAACAGATAAATTTTTTCAAAAGTCATCGTGTTCACAGAAAGACATACATGCATACACACATAGAGACATACAAATAGATATACATACAGACAGACACATTCGTAAAAATATGTTTTTCGGATTCAGGGGGTCTCAAAACTTGGACATTTGACAAAAAAGGTAAGGGGGGTCAAATTTTACACAAATACCATCTCGTATGAGAATGTAATAATTTAAAAAAAGTTGTTTATCCAAAAAAGAGATCCAAATTTTTTATTAATCTTTTTTTGACGAGGAGTTTCAGTCTTATTCGAGAAAAATAAAATTAAGAGTTTTTAAAAAAATTTCGAGAAACTACACAAGCTATGATAAAAATTAATAGACAAAAGTTGCTCTTCCAAAACAGAGTAAAAACTCAACCAAAGTCATGAATAACTTTTTGAGACAACTTTTAGTTTTTGTTTTAATACAAAAAATAACATCAGAGATAACAAACTCTAATTTCCTGAAAAACGAAAGAAAAAAATATATTTTCTTTAAATTGTAAAAAGGAAGATTTAAAGAAAAAAAATTTAATTCTTCCCAGTAAAATATTGTTCGAACTAAAAAAAAAAACATACAAAATTTGAATAAACAAACAGATCTTACTAGCATTCAGAAGTTTTGGATTCTTATAAGTCTGATAAGCTATTTCTATAGAAATAAGATGGAAATGCGTTTTTTTCAGAAAAAGGGACGATAGTTTTTCTATTGGTTAACATTAATTATTTATAAAGTAACATAATTTTCCTTTTTTTCATATTGTAAGTTTATTATTTTTAAAAAACAATTTATATACATATTAGACGCAGTGATTTTTCTGTAATTAAAATAAAAATTGTCATTTTTATATTTGAATTGTTTATAAAAAATTGAAATGTTAATTATTGACATTATTTTGCAGTTCCTACTAAGTTATTTTAATATATATAAAATGCAAGATGAATCATCACAAGAAAAGAGATTGAAAATGTTATATTCATTATTTTAAATCATTTATAACAATTGTAAATGATAGGTGTTAACAAAATTCTGCAAGTTAATACGAGTATGTTTGAACAGTTACTTTGCTACATATTAGATAGTATATTATTTTTTTCGTGGAAAAAGTATGAAAATAACGCATGTCTTTATTACATTTGTTTAAAAAATAAATAAACTGAAGTCTTCAAAAAATTCATAATATCGTTCCTTAAGCGTGTTGGGTAATTAATGTTATTTATTTAAAAAAAAAAGATCTCAAAGGCGATCAAATATAATGAGTGAATTTCATGTTGCTCAATCGAGAAATTAAATAAAAGCACATATGATTTATAGTATTTTTATCGATCACGCACAATAATGTATTCATTTATTCAACTTATTTGAAAATGGTTATAAACTCTTGTTATACAAAAAAATGTTATACTTGGATTTCAAATTGTTTACGCTTTTAGTAGTAGGAAATAAGCCATTATTGCAAATTATTTGTTTCATTGCCGGATTTTTTATTTCTTACGATTAAAACAAAAACTACCGCAAAATGATCATTTGATAAAAAAATCTTCTTTTTTTTCTTCAAAATTTAACTATTTTGTTATATTTTTTCAAAATAATATTAATAGCTGAAAATTCTACTCTTCTGTAATATGAATCATTTTGGTTATAATTTTAGTTCCTTGGTTGAAAATTAGATATTTTCATTAAAAATTCATTTTATTAATTAAAAATGTAACAATTTCATTTTTTTCGAATTATTAAAAATTTATATTTTTTATTTAAAATTTATCCATTTTGTTGGAAATTGTTTTTTTTTTGTAAAAAATTCAACTTCTGAATTGAAAATTCGAATGCTTGTTTGAATTTTTTTTTATATTGATTATTTGATTATTTTTTTTCACCTAAAATCTTTTTGGGATGATAATTCAATTTTTTCTTTAAAAATTGGTATCCTAAATGTTAACATTCATCTATTTTAGAAGAAACTGCATCTATCTTGCCATTAATAAAATTGCAAGTTTCTGGTTGAAAATCTTCAATTTTGTTCCAACATCATCCTTTTTGGTTGGAAATTCAACTATTTCGTAAAAACTCATCTTCTTATGTAAAAATGTCATATTTTTCTGGATAAAAATTCAACTGTCCCGAGTAAAAATTCTTCGTCTTGAGTTCGGCTAGGTTATGCCTTGAGTTCGTCTCCAAGACATCGATGTCTAGCTGCGTCTCAAAACTGAGTTGAGACATAAGCCTTCGTCTTACTTTTATGGCTAAGGCAGGTAAAACGGCGTTTACTTGTCTCAAGTCAAGCCTTGTCTTGGCTAAGACGACGTTTACATGTCTTAAGTTTACCTGCCCTAATACGAACCTTTTTCGGCTCATAAATGAGATTAAAATTGATGAATGAAAAATTTGTGATTAATAAATTAGTTATTTTTAATTTAAAAATTCAGAATCTGTAGGTCTGATCGAGTATAACCCTTGAAAATTTTCTACAATAAAGTAAAAATTGTAACTCTCTAGAAGGATCTCCTAAACTCTAAGAAGTACGTAAAATCTAACAACATTTTCGGTATCATCATCAAACAAGTATAATATAAACGAAAATCCGTGAATAAGTTGATTGAACATATATATTGTATAAAATTATACAAGATTTTTTAATAATCAACCAAGATTAGCTTTTATGACAGTCAGAATTACCCTTTTTTTTTAGGACAGGTATATCCTTGAAGTTATAAACCGCACGTGTTGGAGTAATAAAAATTTGACTCAAGAGATAAAATTATGTTTTCAAGATATAGAAACTTGTCTCCAAGACATAAATTGAAGTCTGGCTTCGTCTCAAAACTGAAACATGCTCAGGCCGGCCTTTTTGACTTCAGCATGTCTTGATTGGGGTCAATTCAAGTCGAACTCAAGTCGGAGCATTTTTTATCGGTCTTATTATATACTGATATTATTATACTGAAAAATGCACAACTTTTGGACATTCCATTTTTGTTTGTAATTATGAAAGTTCCTTCGAAAACTTGTTATGCTTCGTTCAGCCCTCAAAGCATTATCCAGTAGCTTATCTAGAGCACTAATAAGTGAGAAGTCTCATTCAGATTTAGAAAGTTTATTTGTGCTTTTAGTTATATGCTTTCCTTCAAGCTATTCTTGATTTTACAAACAGATATTTTACGCTATGCAAAACCTCATGAAACTAAAATTCCTTCTTCCAGATTTAAGTGAAGCGATGCTTTGTCAAACATGTGCTTCTACACAAGCCATAGAACCAACGAAAAAGGTTATTCCTTTGCCAACCAAAAATATAGTTCATCCCCCAAACTCTGAACGTCTACTCACAGTAGATAGTACTTCACGTCGGAAACCAACTGCCGAAGATTTATTATTTCGACCTACGCAACAACAAGAGTACCAAAAAAAAATGCGCAACGAACACCAACTCAGTCGAGAGTAGTACGTCAGGAAGTCTATGGTATAAACACTTTAAATGTGTGTAGCTAAAGCTAAAAACCATTAAATGGTATAACTAAAGTGTAACTAAAATATATAAATAAATTAAAAATTAATAATTAGTAATAAAATTAAATATCCTAATGAATTTCTTCAAAATTATACTTCAGAAATCGAGAGCAACATTTTTTATCTACACTGTTAAAGATTTAGGTTGGAAAATTCCACTACGGAATTCAAGGAATTCACGAAATTCAAGAAATTTCCACAATTTATGGAATTCCCGAAATTCACAAAATTCAAAAAACTTCATGGAATGCACAGAATTCGACAAATTTAGGAAATTCACAGAGTTTAAGAATTTGACGAAATTCATGGAATTCACAAACATTATAAAATTCACTGAATTCATTGAATTTACGGAATTCAAGGAATTCACGGAACTTAAAGAATTGACGGAACTTAAAGAATTGCGGAATTCAAGTAATTCCTCAAGCAAATGGAATTCCTTGAATTGATGGAATTTACGTAATTCACTTAATTCAATGAATTGAGGGAATTTAATTTTCTAGAGAGATTGATCAGCAATGTGGGTCGGAGCAGTGTGCGGTTTGTAATCTTAAAATGTTGCGTTTTGAATTCTTCAAAATATACTGGATTTAAAAATCTTTTCAAAACTTCTGAATAATTTCGAGAGAAAAAAAACATTGATTCTTAAAACTCCTACAAGATTATTACAACAACTTTTTGGATTTTCTTAGAAAATCGAAAATTCAAATTTTGATTGCATAAAAAATTATGAAAAATACAAAATTCCATTTTTTGGTCAAACAATGAAGGATACGAAAAAACATGAATAAACAAAAATTCTGATCCCAAAAGAGATCTGCAAATTCGTCAATAATCACTCCTTGATAGGACGCGTACCTTTTTCTTATTCGTAGAAAAATTATATTGAAAATAAAAATATGTTGAGAAATGACAAAAGTTTCGAAAAAAAGATTTAACAAAAATTGTTTACCCGAAAAAGAGCTACAAATTTGTAATTATGTGTAAAATTTTTAGCATTCCTCATTGAGAAACTAATAGAATTGCCCGAATTTTGACACCACAATATTCAAATTTTGAACCAAACGACGCAAAATGCGAAAAAAGGTTTCAAAGAGAAATTATAGTTTTTGAAAAATCCTACAATATGTCTTTTAACCTAGCTTTTAAACATTTTTTAAAAGCACAATTAGTTTTGTTTTTATTTACCGTTATTGATATGCATAAAATCGAAAATTCTAATATTACGCCAAAAGACCCGAGTAAAAATGCTTCGACTTGAGTTCGACTTGAATTGCCCCCCATCAAGACATGCTGAAGTAGAAAAGGTCGACTTGAGCATGTCTCAGTTTTGAGACGGAGCCTGACTTCAATGTATGTCTTGGAGACAAGTTTCTATGTCTTGAAGGCATGAATTTATCTCTTGAGTCAAATTTCTATGACTCCAACACTAGCGGTTTATAACTTCGACTGTATACCTGTCCGAAAAAAGGGTCATTCTGACTGTCATAACAGCTAATTTTTGCTAATGATTAAACAATC
>NC_046658.1:77317561-77341428 GCF_010883055.1 Belonocnema kinseyi | reverse complement strand
ATCAACTTATTTACGGATTTGCATTTGTATTATACTTGTTTGATGATGATACCGAAAATGATGTTTGTCTTTACGTATTTCTCACTATTTAGGAGATCCTTCTAGAAAGTTGAAATTTTTATTCTTTTGAAGAAAATTTTTAAGGGTCATACTCTTTCAGACCCACCGATTCTGAATTTTTAAATAAAAAATAACTAATTTAATAATTAAAAATTTTCCATGCATCAATTTTAATCTTATTTATGAGCCGAAATAGGTTCGTATTAAAGCAGGTATACTTGAGACGAGTAAACGTCGTCTTAGCCAAGACAAAGCTTGACTTGAGACAAGTAAACTCCGTTTTATCTGTCATGGCCATCAAAGTAATACGAAGGTTTATGTCTCGACTCAGTTTTGAGACGCAGCCAGACATCGATGTCTTGGAGACGAAATCAAGACATAACCAAGTCGAACTCAAATCGAAGCATTTTTACTCGGGCACGCAAGATACGTAAAAAGTCCAAAAGAAAACTTGTAAGATATTATGTTTCATCCATTAAAGATAATGTGAAAAAATCCTATTCTTAGCAGGACAACGCCAGATTGATAAAAATGACTGAAAAAAGGATTATTGTTTTTTTAATTATTTTAAGGTGGTTAAGGAAATATACATTCGTAAATGTCGGCAAAAAAGCGAGCGCGCAACGCGAGTGTCACGATGAGAGTGTGTACTTGCGAGCCGTGCGCGCAGCGAACGATGAGAATGTGACGACGCAGCGGGCAAATTTTTTAATCTAAAAATTCAATATAATTAAAGTGTTGAAACTATCATTAAAATATTGATTTATCTTGATATTGTGAAAAAATGCTCTATATCTCTGCTGGGACATGGGCCCATATCCGTCAATTTGCCGGTCTAATCTGTGAAGGAACTGGGCTCATATCCCAGGGGAGCTAGAGATTATTTGTATTACAATCTTAAGATAAATCAATATTTTACACACAAAAAATACATTTTAAATAAAAGAGTTTAACATTAAACCAAGTAGTAAAAGATTCAAAGAAATAAAAATATTTTTCAAACCAGAATACTAATTTTCTGTTAAAAAAGACAATTTTTCAAATAAATATATACATGGATTTTCAACCAAATTGTATAGTTTTTTCCGAGATGAATTCCTTCCAAAAAATACAGTAAAATGTTCAATTGAAAATAATGAACTTCTAACAACAAATATTTGAATTTTTTATTAGGCTCTATTAATTCAATTCAAATCAAAGCAAAAAAAAACGAGAAAAAGGGGATATTTCATCAAAACAGAGAATAAATTCATACAACTGCAAAAGAATAGGAAATCGATCATTTAGAAAAATGAACGCGATTGCGTAAAAGCTTTCACCTCTTTCAAAAGAATGATATTGAAATTCCTTGAAACTTAAAAATAGACCTGACACACAAATTGATTTCATTTTGAGTATATAAGGTAGGTAAAATACGCATTCACATTCCTCGAATTTTATTTCCAAATATTAAATTCGTAAACATTTTGAAACCCGAGAATTTTTGTTAATAACAAGAGTATATAACAAATTTTAAATCGAGTTGAATAAATTTATAAATTATTATAGCTGATGGATACAAATAAAGTAAATCATATCTACTTTTATTTGTTTTCGCTACTGGCTAATATGAATTTGACTATGTTTAACCACCTTAGAAATATCTTTTTGGGAATAAAGATAATTTGATTTCTAACAGGCGTGAGGAACAACACTATGAATTTTTTTAACAAATGTAGGAAAACGATTTTTTAGAAAAATATGTTCTTACTCAGCTTGAATCCTTATATATATTTGCAATCAACTCGAATTACAATTTGAGCATAGAAATAAGGCAAAGAATTTTTTTTCATACAACTTGATTTAAAAAAAAATTTAAACATGCCTGATTTTCATACTTTTTGCATGAAAAAAAGCCTCTGCTGTCTAGTACGTATCAAAGTAGACGCTCAAACCTACAAACCTGCAGAAATTCGTTAACATCTACCATTTAGCTTTGTTTGAAATAATTTAGGATACCGAATATAAATTTTCTTCCTCTTTTCATGGGAAAATTTGTCTTAAATTTTTGATGCTTCAGAATAACTTATTAGTTTTACCTTGCTGCAGAATATTGAGAGTAATTAACATTTATATTTTCTAAACGTAATTTAATTTGAAAAGATATAATATTTTCTTTGCAGGAAAAATTCGCTGTGTCTAATATTTGCGGGATTATACTTAAATTATATAACGGATTATAGATCCTCCCTAAGACCACCCTATCCCATTTAACGAAACAAAATTAAATATTTGCACCCTCCCCTCCCATCATTACTGTGCGTACTTTATGATTTCCATAAATGTATTCAAGATAAGACAGGCTTTGAAGGTTGAAAACACTTTAAAAATTCCTTTATATTTACTTGACCTATCTCCCATTTTCCCTGACCAATGACATTTAAATGCCAGAATTTTAGTTTTGTAATATTTTTATATTATCTTTTACAAACGGAATAAGACAGTATTCAGATAAAAATTCACAATTTTCAGATTTATTTATTTATTTAAAAAAAGACTTTACTGCAATAAAAGATTAATTTTCAAGACGATGCTGGAATTATTAAAAACTAATAAAATTCTAAACAAAAAAGTTTAATTAATATTTGAATAAAAATATATTAAATATTCATTTTTTAATTAATTTAAAAATCAAAAAGACGAATTTTTAATAAATAAATATTTTTCAAGAATTAAAGAAAAAAATGATCAAATAAATAATTTAACCTTGAAGCTCAAAAACGAATTTTCTTTACAGAAATTGGAATCAAAAAATTGCGGCCCTTCCTACGATACGTTGGAATTTGATAAGGGCTCACCAACATTATTTCTGTGTCCAGTAACAAGGGTGCCTTCCAGCCACCACGAGACGTTCTAAAGCGGTAGGAGTTTGACTAACATTATTTTTGCAAGCAGTCACAGGGGAGCCTTCCTACTCCCCACGAAACGCTGAAAAGAATAAGGGGTTCGACCAATGTTATTTCTGCAACCAGTCACAGAGCTACATCACTAAATATTGTGCTGTATTTCTGTGATTTTTCATATTTATCGTCGTTTTCTTTTATAGGTTTTTCATTATTTTTACCATGAAAATAAAATTTGCGGGTTTTCGTAATTAGCGAGTAAAAATACATAAGTTTACAAAGTTTCAAATCAATTAAAGGTATGTACTATTCGTAACTGCACCCTTGATTTATAAATTGAGGGGGGGGGGGGGCTGATGTACCTGAAGTTTCCATCCTTAACCGAACCAAGCACCTATTACTAAAAGATGAAATGGGTTATGTAAAGCTCTCTTTTATTGGTGGAAAACTTAAATTTCTACTTTTTCCAGCTGTATGAGATGTTACTTCAACGTACTGAATTCTATGCATTAAATATTTCTTTAATATAAAGATCTAAACCAAAAGTCTGAAATTTTATTATAATATACTTTCCCTATGTGAATTAGCTTTTTTTACTTATTTCTGCAGCTCTAAATAAATTCAAATACCAGAGTATGATCTAAGCATTCCTTACAACGATTTCTTGTGACTAATCTTACCTTCTAACATTTACACATTGGAGATCAACCATCTTCTCCCTTCCTCTCTCATCTTCAAAATTAGAATAATAAGTAAGACTCAACAGTAGGGCAATGGTTATATATAGGCGCGAAAGTATTCTAAAATGTTATCATTCACCGTTAATAGTTCTCAGTTAGTAGCGTTATCTTAGAAAGAATGAAGATTTTTATTGCCTCCGCACTATTTACATTTATGATTTGGTTGAATTCTATTGGTAAGTGTAATACATATGAGGGAGAGTGGGATATGGGTTTTACGCGGGAAATGGTGAGCATTACAAATGACGGCCGTATTTTTTAATTTTCAGATTAGCTTTTTGTATAAAATAGTGTTATACGTTTAGAAAAATATTGATTTCATGAAACTTCTGCTTTTGAGATACGCTTTAGAAGAGTGATGATGAAAAAAACATTTTGGTGGAAATTTATGTAAAAGTCCGGCAGAAATTAGGAACTGACATCATTTTTTAAAATAATTAAAGCATGAAAAAGTTAGGTTTTAATATTTAAAGTATTTTCTTAAACTTCTAGTATCATGAGTGTTCTTTTAAGCGATTTAAATATTTTAGAATTAGTTAAATTTTGTGCTGTCACATATCGGGCATGATGACTGCGCCGCGGTGAATTCTCGTATCTCAGTAGAGAGTATGGGATTATAACTGCTTCCGTCACATACTTTACTTTTATTATTAAAACAGAAATAAATTATATTACATAATTTTTTGATAACAATATCTATATTGTTTAAATAAACAGCAGTAATATGACGGTCACTATATCCCAGGTTATTGGGTACGCTGGGTGAATGCTACATCTTCAATTAATTAAATGTAAAATAGTGACGTAATTAAAAAGTGGTTTGGAGCAATAACATATATTTCCATATAATCTTAGCCTCACTTGAAAAAATGTACACATAAAAATCACACTTTAATCATAATTTATAGGGTATTTAATTCAAAGCGGGACACCATACTACACTCTACCATATAATATTAATATTAATAAGAAGTATTAGATGTTCTTTTCATTTAATTAAAGAAGAAAAATTACAGGCAGTGTATATTTCATATATTATTTTTGCTGCTACAATCATGGTCCCAATTATTTTGCTATAGTTCCCAGTAGCATCGGCCTCTCAAACCCAATAATAATAATTTTGACCTCAACTATGAAAAAGCACGAAAAACTCTTAAACTAGTAAAAAGTTCAAATCAATCAAAAAAAATATTTACACAGTAAATTCCATCGAAATTTGTTGGTTGAAGGCGAATAAAAAGGTTGCAAACAATTAATAACAATGTTCAAAGTTGTTAATGTGGTTTTGAATCAAACTACCAATAGAAATCATTACACAACTTTAGTCTAAAATTTATATTAGGTATTTACTGTGTATATACAACTCACAATCATTAGACAAAGTGAAGAAAATCTGTTGATTATTTTGCACTAAATCTGATCAAGGGATGTGTCCTTGAGTGACTTTATTAAAAATTATTATTAACTAGTCTCTTTATTTATTTATTATTTATATATCAAACTGAAATAGTAATTCTGCACTTATTGCATTTATAATTGAATCTTTAGAGATAGTTTGTGGTTGAGTGGTTGTATATGTATACTCACAAATATTCTTTAAAACTGATCAGTTACCGTTTTCAATCCATCCTCATTGACGCAAAATGTTGCAGACATAAAGATCATTGATAATTCTCTATTAATTTATTTAATTATGAATTTAAATTACTTAGGGAATTTTACTTGTCAGGAAAAATTCAGGCATTTCAAGCAAAAATTTTGTAAAACGTTTTTTAAAGTTAATGGTCACGAAAAATAAAAAATTGATAAGGAAAAATGAACGATTTTTAAAATGAAGATTTGTGATAACCCGAATGTAATATTGTTTTTATTCATTTATTTGCCTTGTATTTTTTTCATTTGCTTTCTCCTAACGATTATCTTTTCAGTTATAAATTTTACAATTGGTTAAAACATTTAAAATTCATTTGCCGTTATAGAAATTTAATATTTTTCGGATCAAAATGCAACTGTTTAATTAAAAATTAATTCGTGGATTGAGGATCCAACTCTTTTGTTCGCAATTTTTTTTAACCACTTTTTTGTCGAAAATTTCTATTTTTAGTTAAAAATTGATCTTTCTGGCTACAAGATGAACTATTTATTTCCTAACTGATATTTCAGATTTGAAAATTTAACTGCATAGGTAACAGTACTTCTTGAAAATGTGTTTTTTCGAATGACGGTCAATAAAAAAACATGACTTCTCAAATTTAAATAGAGTAGTTGATATTTCAACCAACAATTATTTTAAACTCAATAAAAAAGAGTTGAATTCAACAAAAAAAAAAGAATTTTTAAACAAAATACTAGAATTTTTAATAAAAAATTGTGTAATTAATTTTGCACCCAATTGATGGAAGTTTCAACCAAAAATATAGATTTTTAACCAAGAAGATTAATTTTCTGGCAATAAAAAAGAATTTTCAAATAAATATATACATGAACTTGCAACCAAATAGTATAGTTTTTAGAAGAGGAATCCCGTACCAAAAAGATGATTGTAAAATTTTTAATTAAAGAGAATGAACTTCTCACCAAAAATATTTATATTTTTGTATTGTGTTCTATTATTTTACTTCATATTGAAGCAAAAACCCTAGGAGAAAGGAAAAATGAAAATTTCAACGAAAGTTAAAAATAATTATAATAAATATATATAAAATAAGCATGAAACCCAAGTTAGACGCTACAACTTAATTAAAAAACTTACCATTTTTTAAAAGAAGGTATTCTTATATATTTATTTCATTTATTAATTTTATTGAATATTATTAGTTAGTCATTTCCTGTTAAATAAACACTAATTTGATGAAAATATGTGAATTTATTTAAGGTTGTAAATAATTATTTTAAAAACAGAATGCCTAAAAGATTTATCTTTGTTTAAATCAACGAGATTGCAATTTCATGAAACCTAAAAATAGGGTAAAAACACCAAATGATTTGTTCCTGTGCACAGAAGGAGGTAAAACGCACATTCGCATTCCTTGCTTTTTATTTCCGAATGTTAAAATATTAACATTTTAAACGAGATAAACATATGAATAAATCATTATATCTGACAGACATAAGTAAAATAAACCATATCAACTTTTATTTATCTTCTTGACGGACCAGCATGAATATAACTCATTATGTTTAATCGCCTTAGTGATACTTTCGTTAGAACTAAAGAGTATTAGTTCTAAAAAGATATAAAGAACAATATTATGAATTTTACCGTTCTTATTTCATTCATGAATTTTGCTTCAACATATGTCAAAAATTGTATTTTCAAACAAATATTTCCTTTTTCAGCTTTAATAACCCTCAGATATAATTTAATAAATTTTAATGACAATTCGAGCATACAAATAGGGAACTGAATTTTTAGCTCATACAATTTTATTATTATAAATAAATTATTAAAAATAGCGTTATTTGTATACTTTTTAAAAAAATTGATTAAAATTTGTCTTGCATTTTAAATGTATTAAAATAGGGTTATAGTTTTACCTAACAGCAGAATATTGTTAATAATTAACATTTATATTTGTCATAAATAATTTGAATTATTTATGAAAAAATACTTATGGTTTGCAGAGAAACTTTACTGTGTCTAAGAAGTATGTGGCTGTTCAAATTTATTAATATATTGAAAAAAATACTTTGCTACCATTAACGATGAATTTTTAACAGAATACTGGAATTTTCACAAAATAATTAAATTTTAAAAAACATATGTAATTGGTATTTAAACCATGAGAAGTAAGATTTCATTCAAAAAAATTATTTTTAAGATCAAAAAGACGAATCATCAATAAGTAAATATTTTTCAAACATGAAGGAAAAAAATGGTTACCTAAATTTGTGAACCTTCAATTCAAAAATCGAACTTTACAGAAATTGTAATTTCAACTGAAAAATGAGAATGTTGAGCACAAAAATTATTTTTTAACAAAATAATTATATTCTTCACCAAATAGATAAATTTTCATTCAAAGAAATAAATTTTTAAGAATTAGTTTAACTTTCACCCACGCACTTCAATTTGCAATAGAAATATCAATTTTAAATAAAATAGTTCCACTTTTAACCAAAGAGATGAATTTTCAACTAAACATATATTACTTATGTTTCATCGAACAGTTGATTCTTTATCCAAGAATGTGAAATTTTTAATTGAAGATTTTAATTGAAAATGAAGCTTGACATGAAAAGAAAAACAAGCTATAGACAGAAAAGTTTATCTTCACCCAGAAAAGATTTTAGTTTGACTTTTCAACACCAAAGTATATGGTTTAAAATAAAGTAAATCTTGTAAGAAAAAGTTTACTTTTAAAACAGGTAGGATGATATTGCAACAAAATTTTTTAATTTTTCAACCCAAAACTTGCATTTTTATCAAAAAAATATAATTTTTAATAAAATAGTTAAACGTTTAAAACAAAAAGACAAGTTTTTTACAAAAATAATGGAATTTTCATACAAAAAATATTTCAGTTTACTTTTTAAAACCACAATTTAAATTTTAATCAAGCAGTTTTTCTCCAATTCTATAGCAATGATAAAACAGCGATATAATAAATAATAAATAATAATAAGTAGATAGCTGTATATAATTTTCAACAATATAAATAAATTTTAAAGCAAACATTTTAAACAAATAGTAAAAATTTTAACTGAAGAGAAGTGATCTTCGAACGACAGTCATGCTATTATTTTAGCAGAAAAATTAATTTAAAATCAAAAACTATTTTTCAAGCCAAAGAAATGAATTTAGAAAAAAGAAGAATAATTTTTAACAAAATATATAACTTTTCAACCAAATAGCAGAATTTTCAATTGAAAAAGATAAATGTTTAACCAAACATAAAATAGTTAAATTTTGAAAAAAAAATTTCAAATAAAATGATCCTTTTTCAGTAAAACTATACAAGATAAAAAAAACACGAATTAACCAAAATCGTGCACAAAAAACAAATATGCAATTTTCACTTTAAGTTATTTTTTATACGATTCTTAGGTTTTGTTTTCTTGGTAAAAACAACATTGGAAGTAAAAAAAAATAAAATTTTTGGACGAGCGACACACAAAAAAACCTAAGAAATTATTACTAATCATTTTTCTACGTAATTCGAAGTTTTGGTTTTTATTGAAAAAACTAAAATTTTGGACGAACGACACAGGTTATGAAAGAAATGAACATACAAAAGTTGCCCTTCCAAAAAAGAGTGAACATTCATCAAAAATTTTCATCAATAATTTTCAATAGGACTTGAAATTTCTGTTTTAATCATCAAAAACTATACATAAAAATTTTTTAAAATTGAATTTGCTGAAAACGAAAATAAATAAGTTGAATTTTTGGCACATCGACACAAGAAGCAAAAAAAAGTTTTGCATCAATGTTTCTCAAAGGATTCACTAAAATTAAACAAATTGTTAACAAGTATTAACACTTAACGTTTATCTTTGATATATGCAGATAATTTAAGTGGGCAAATAGATAATCTTCATAATTTTCCCCAAACAAAAGTTCCTTCTCATCTTATATGTATCGTAAAAGCTCCTGCAATTTACTTTGCTGCAAGATATTGTTTAAACTACAAATATCAGCGATGATGTTGGTTCTTGATCTGCTGGTGTATGTTTTGATCCGTCGATTTATTTCATTTTTGTATTTACATTTTTGATCAATTGATCTACTGATCTATTTGATAAATCAAAAACCAACATCATCGTATATTTACTGCACTGATTAAAAACTAATACCTAATACACTGCAAGAAAAATCATACAAAATGTAAGTTATCAAACTGAACTTATTAGTATTCAGAATTTTCTGGTTACTTAAGTCTGATAAGCTTTTTCTATACAAATAAAATGGAAATTTGTTTATTTCAAAAAAGGGACTACTATTTCGTTGAGAATCATTTCTTGATAGGATGCGTACTTTTTGTTTTATTCGTGAAAAATAACGTTGAAAAAAATTTAAAAATGTATGGAAAAACGACGAAATTTACGTGATAAAAAATCCAACAAAACTTGTTTACAAATACCTGTCGGAAATCGAGCGCGCAGCGCGAGTGTCACGATGAGAATGTGTACCTCAAAGCCTAGAGAGCTTTGAGAAACTTAATCTTTGACTATACTTAATTAAGTAGAAAATTCAGAATATGAAAACCCATATAAATACTGCCATCTAAAAGAGATCTTTTTGATTAAGTTTTTTTCAAGCATTTCAAATGCAAAGAATAAATATCCAAGCGCGAAGCGCGAGGTTCAACCGTCGCGCGTCCCAGGTTTCATATTTTTGGACTGAAAAGTCACCTGAAATCTTATTTTGACGAAAATTTAATTATTTATTTGAAAACTTGTATATTTAATTTGAAAAAAATCTATTATTGTAGAAACTGCATCTTTCTTGGATGTATATGCAAGCGTTTGATTAAAAATGAATTTTGTTTGCTTCATGATTCACAAACTTTCATTGACAATTTGGGTTAAACTACTTTTTTTAAGAAATGATATTTTTGTTCATTATTCATATTTTCAGTCGAACTTCTCTGTTTAATTGAAAGTAGAGCTAATTCTTGAAAACTTGTTTCTTTGAATGAAGATTTATCTCTTTCGTGCAGAATTTAACTAATTCGTTGAAATTTAATCTTTTGGCTCAAAATTCAAATTTTGTTGTTTAGAATTTAATTTCTGTCGACAGGATTCGCTTTTTTGCTTCAGGGTTCAAGAATGTAGGCAATAGTTTTTCTTTTCATGCTTGAGAAATGTTTATTTACTGAAAATGGGTGTTTTTGGTTTTAAAATTATTAGTTTTTTAAAATTGAAATGTCATCTCTTTTGGAATAATTATCAATTATAATTTTTTGTTGAAAATTTAATTACTTCTTATCAAAATTCCAGTGTTCTTTTGAAGTCATATTTTCTGGTAGCAAAGTCTTTTTTTTAATCAATAAATGAGTCTCGTGTCGTGCAATTCCTTACAGCCATAAATTATATAAATTTAAGGGGGCGAGGGGTAGAAATATTTCTTAACGATTCTTTACTGAATTGGGGGGGGGGGTCTTAAAGAGGGCCTATGATCCGTTATGTAGTTCAAGTACAGCCCCTTTACGATTTCATGGAATTAACTTTTCATATTAGTACCCTCTGTTTGTGTTCTGGTGCATCATGGATGTATTTTGTGTTAATTAGAGCCTGAAAACTCATTTTTAAATTAAAATGGTTTGCATTATGCTTACGTCCCAATAAAATTATAGACCTGACACAGAGAAAGCGATGTAACCTTTTCTATTTTTCAAGTTTAAAATAAATATAAATACCTTTTTCAAGCCCTTTTTATGATTCGTTAAACCCTCAAAGAATTATGCAGAAAGAAGCAACTGTGTTCGATAAATCCCTCATAAAATGGGCGACCTACGCTCTAAAATAGGTTGTATCTACAAAAAAAATCAAAATACTGTTTGCCACCTTTAGCCGGCTGTATCAAATCATGAAAAGAGCGGGCGGAAAGAAGCAAAGACTTCGGATAAAATGTATGCCCTTATGTGGAATGGTTTTATATTTTAACCTCTTCAAACCCGAAACTGATATAATATTTCAAAGTGACATGCCATAGGTGAAAATAAGTAGCTTAGGTCAGTAAAACGACTTTCCGGAATTTGGCAGTTACGTCTGCATGCACTGTTACACTTCAGTTGTGACATTATTTACTAAATCTGGAGTACTAAGTGAAAAGTCTCAGATTGAGAAGGTTTAATAATTCTTTGAGTGATAATTAGTCTGTAAAACTATGCCTAATTTTACTAGAAGCTATTTTAAACTGTACAAAACTTTATAAAACTCAAATTTCGTATTCCAGATTTAAGTGAACAGCTATTCTGGCAATGTTTTATTTCTACAAGAGCCAAATCTCCAACAAGGAGGGATAGTCCTTCGCAAATCAAAAATGAAGTTCAATCCCCAAAATTTAAATGTCGGCATAAAGGACTTATCTTAGAACCGAATCCAACTACCGAAGATTTATTATCTCGATATACGCCACCACCATATTACCAACAACAAAATGTGCGACTAACAGAAGCGGTACTTGCGCAACCATATGGTATGAAACATTTTAATGAAGCCAATAATAGTGAATCTAATACTAATAAGCATTGCTTTTCCAAAATATAACAAATGTATAGCATATTAGACAATTCCTTAAATCAAGATTTAAATTGAATAGCTCAAGTATAGCTAAAGTATAGAAAGGTTTGAAAAATTAATAATTAGTAATAAAATTAAATATGCCAATGTATTTTTTTAAATTATACTTCTAAAATCGAGAGCAATATTTTCAATCAAAGTTATGATTTTTTAATTTTATATACCTATTACATTAATAAGAATATATAGCTTAATCTTTGTTGTATCGAAAATTCTGTTCTCCTATTCAATGTCAATTTAGAATCATTTTCTTGTTACTTAAAACTACAAAAAATCTGTAGTCTTTAAGTCTGAATGCTTTTATAACGACATGATGCTTCGATTACTGCATCCATATTTAGAGTGTATAATTGTGCTTCTACTACTAAGCCTTTTTTTCATCCCCAGATCCTTCCCCGGCATTAGGATTAGAACAGAATCATAATATCAAATCGATATTATTAAAAAGTTCTCGAAATCGTAAAGAGACGCGTTCGATACAACTATAAGCTCACGAACAACAAAATCTGCACGAACCACCAACTCAAGAATAACCACAACCTCTGGCACAAAAATCACCTCACCTAACATATGGTAAAAATCCTTTTATAGGATTGTATATCAGTGATTCTGATTATGAATAATTATTCAACTTACAAAAATTGTAGAGAACATTAATTACCTTACTGAACACAATTTCTACTTTTTAAATGAAAAAAAAACAATTCTCGTTTTACTGCTAAACAATAGTGGAAAGGAAGATTAAAATGTCGATATTTTCTTGTTAATGGAAAGTCTATGTTATCTTTTCATATATTAATGTACTATCATAATCAATGGAGCCTATAGATTTTCAATTTTCGGCAAAATGTGATTGTGTTCAAGGTATTATCAATATAATTTTTCTAAGATTGTTCAATAAAATTTAAAAATATTTAATAAATATATAAATATTTTAATTCAAGATTTTAATATGAAAGTAAGATTTCAACTGAATAGATAATTTTTTGTCAACTAAAATATTAATTATCAGCACGCAATATTCAATGTGCTCACATAGCAGCAAAAACGATTTAAACTTTAAATAAAAAAAAACAGTTTAATTTAAAAAAGGCAAATTTTCAACAAAAAATTTTATTAATTATTAAGGATATAGAAATTTGATATGTATAAATTTTTAAGAAATTTTTTAAGATATAAAGTATTTAAACAACTTGTAGTAAAAATTCGAGTAAGTTCCAAAGATATTTAGGACTTGTAAAAGGTTGATAGAAATTAAAAATTACATTTTCAATGTCCGGAAAACCTTCAAAGTTTTTAAATATTTTTAATCTTTTTACAACTTCTGAAATTCCGAAATATCTTTTCAACATATTTGAAAATCTTAAAAAGTATATTATGAAATCTTTTCAGACAATCTCTTAAACTGAATTTTTCAAAATAAAAAATTTTTGCAGGGACATCAGGAAAATGTTTTTTTCTTGTTTCTTTTTGAAAAATTTTCAAATTATATAATCATGCAAAACAATTTTTTTTTTGCTTGAAGATCTTTTACATTAAAGAAGCTCTCAAAAACTGGTTTGAAAACTCCATAACCAAGAGGCTGTACATGCTGTCTGAGTTTACTATGAAACTTTCATCATCATAATCACTTATATCATAAATTATTTAATTTTCAAGCAAGTTAATTTAAAGAAATTTGCTGCAAAACTTTTGTTTTTATCATTTATAAAATTATTTTTAAAAATACTTCAAAAAGTTGCAACAATTATTCAGTTAAATCCGTAATTAAAGGAACTACACTTAAATTACATAACAACTTAAGGAGGAGCAAGGGGAAGAGAGATTTTGTTGAAATTTGATACAAAAAGGGAAGGGGTCATTTATTCATATACGTGAATTTTTAAAATTTGACAATGAAACAAATGAGTTTTTTCTTTATCCGAAATATTAACTTTTTAGTTATAAATTTCATTATTTATTTGAAAATTTAAATGCTTTCATAGAAAACTTACCTTTTGCTTAAAATTCATATTTTGGTTCCGAAAAGTCACCTGAACTCTTGTTTTGATGAAGACTCAACTATTTCTATGAACTATTTATTTTTTAACTCATATTTTGATGTTAAAAAGTCAAATTCAAATCTTTTTTGAAAGAAAATTAAAAACGATGAATGCTTTAAAAAATTAATCCTTTAAAAACTGAAAAATGGTGTAAAATTCTTTTAAACAAGTAAAAAAATATAAAATAAGCATTATACCCAAGAAAAACGTTTTGGTTTATTCTGACAACATTCCATAAAAAAAGCATTTTCAATTATTTATTTTATTTAATTATATTATCAAATAATATTGTTTACCTGTTGAACAAATGCTGATTTTGTGAAAATATTTTAATTTATTCAAGGCGAGTTGTGTTGTAGAAAAGAAATTATGGGATCAATTCGGGAACTGTGGGTAGCAATCTTATAATCATTTCGTAAGTTTGTTTGATCGTTCAATTATATTACGGCCCCGTTTTCGAGAGTACGACGTTGTAGCCTTTTAGAGCGTTAACAATTTTTTCTTAGATATTTTTCTGTAACTATCATTGTTATATTGTTTTTCATTAGTTTTCATAAAATACATTAGTAAGAATATTTTTATTGCAGCTTTCTGATGCAGACAATTAATCAGAAAACTTAAAAATACGTGTATTAAACCTTTGCACAATTTTATCTCTTTTCTAGTGCACGAGAAGTTTAAGCATGTCTTTTACTATGCCCCGAAAACTCTTTAATTACGAAATTATCCAAAGTCAGTTTTAGCCATCTACTAATTGGGTTGGTGAAAGCAGCTCCATGAGGTTTTCTCACGGTTAAGAATAATGCTTTGATGTTACCACGAATTGATTTTGTCTTTTATATGTATGCTTTAAGCATAAGAGCCACGCACCATTGTGGTGATTCTTGAAAATAGGATAGATTCAGTCCAATTTGTGCAGATTCTGGTCTCGATGTTCTGATGAGGTCTGCTGTTCTGATATCAAAACCGTCTTCTGACTCTTCTATATTATCTAGCTTTATCAAAGATTGTGCCTGTGCTCTCTGCGTTGTTGTCAGTGCTCAAAGCATAATTGTTTTCCCGTAAGATCCTAGAGACCTAGTTGTACTGAAGGATACAATATTCCCATTTCCTCAAAATTGCCTCTGAGTTCCATATATCAGGGACATGTTGATTTTTGACAGAAAACCCATTTAAAAAATCTCGTAATATTTGGTTCATTTGTACCATCTAACATTAAGGCCACTGCTACATTCGTTGAGTTTCATGAGACGAATTCTGCCCCTTTTGTTAACAGTTCTGTTAAAAACTGCAGGACTCTATTTGAGTCAGCTTCAAAAGGATTTATGTTTCCAGATTCGCAGAAGTTCCACAATTTCTCTAGGGCTGAGTCGTATTGTTTCAGGGCAGCTGGAGCGAGTAACGAGATAGTAATTTCTAACGTTTCTTCTGTTAATGCTTTCCTGTGGAAAGATTCTATGAAACTAGTTCTGCAACTAGCATAAGATCCTTTGATAATGGGTGTTTCCAGTAATTACAAGTAAACAAGTCATAAGAAGGTTTAATTGTTATTGGCTCCCTGGTTAGTAGGGACAAAAATAGTGGTTATCATGGTTGCGCTGGCCCGTTGCCTTATCTGTTATAATTTTTCCCAAAACTTTTAGAATTAGAGCGAAGGGTGGGAAGGTGTACAAATTCAATTTGCTCCACTTTATAGTAAAAGCATCTTTAAAATTTGCTTCAGGGTCTCTGACCCACGAGCAGTATATATCAAATTTGTGAATAGTTCTTGATGCAAAAAAGTAGATGTTTGGTTGATTGTAAACGCTAATAATTTTCCTGAATATTTCATTTTTAGTTTCTATTCTTTGCCAATATTCTATATTCGCGTCTCCCGGTCCGTTTCTACTTTATCTACTGATGTATGATGCAAATAAATTTATTTTTCTGAGGCACACAATTTCCAGATCTGGCGAGCTCTTTCGATCAATTCCTGAGAATGTGTACCACTTATCTTGGTTAGGTACGATCTGGTAGTAGTGTTGTCAATTCAAGAGAGAATTTCGCAGTTAGAGATATTTGTGGCAAGACGCTTAAGAGCAAATAATGCCGCAGTGAACTCTTAAAAATGAGTGTGCTTTTCTTCCTCTTTATTGGTCCAGAATCCAAAGGTAGATTTTACTTCTGAATATGACTGTTAATCCTCAGTTAAAGGCATATTTCTGACAAAATTTCCTTTATTCGCAAATAGAGCGCTTATCTTTGAACATTTATGCTTTTTGATGAATAGAGCACCGTATTCTATACTCGGGAATGCGGCAATAAGAGAACCTATTAGCTGACCTTTTTCGCTTGTTTTACAAAATTGCTTTAACCTTAAGCATTCCAACGCTTTTAATTTTTTTTACTTACTTTTTTCGGTGAGTTCTAGTGATCGTCCATTTTTATCAATAACGTGCAGCGTTCTGTTCGCTCTATATTACTTTTACCGTAATTAATTCAAAACCCTGCTTTTTGGAGCACATTTATTGTTATTTGTACGTTCTACGCGCATTCTTTATAGCTGTCTGAAAAACAAAAAATATCAAAAAGATAAATGCAGAAAATACGTCCTTTTCCCTGAGGAAATTCATAATTCACTTCATGATTTTTGTAAATAAATACGGGCTTATCATGAAGCCGAATGGTAAGCAAGTAAATACAAATATTTTGACTTGAAAATTAAAACTTAAAAAATTTCCTGTATTTTTTGTAAATAGGCACTAGATTGAATGCGTGTTTGAAGTCAATAGTATCCATAAACGCCTCCATCTGAGTAGTGAGTTTAGTGAACTGCTTTATTACATTCAATTTTATACGCCGTTGCAACGTCAATGAGATATTTTTTTAAAATAATTTTTCGCCATTCTTTTTCAAAATACTGAAGCCTTTCGCCGATGTGACGTGTCTTTAAAATTCCTTGCACTGTTAATTTCCCTGAAGAGTTTGTTGGTGAGTTTGATTCCTCTGCTTGTTGAAATACGGCTTTTTGTTGTTTCTCGGATGGTAATGTGTCCTTGGTTGTCCCATGTAATTGTAGCCCCACTTCAATGCTGGGAGCTGACGCTGATTCGGACCCTACCATTTTAAATACTCGTTGCATTTCGTAGAATTATTAACTATAGGTGCTTGTAGCTTCATTTCCGAAAAGACATTAATCTTTTCTGGTTTTTTCCATTAGCTTTTTCATTTCAGGCTCCATATCGGGTATAATAAAAGCTTTACGTGATGTGGACCGCTTTTGGTGTACTTCAGCTAGTATCATTCCAGCTAATGTAGGCATTGATGTTTCTATTAGGCTTTTGGAATCACAAAAAGCTTTGTCTCTTTTTAGCCCGTTTCCCATAAAAAAATTTGGATTTCGGGATATAGTTGTGGATATTTTAGGGTTCAGACACCGGGAAGAGGATACTTCTTGAAAATTATATCTTTTTCCTCTTTCTTGAGACTCGTAGCTAGCCAGTAATTTCATGGAGTAAACAAGTGCGGGTGAAGCTTCAGATCGACACCTCTCATTTTTGGACGGTCGTCTACTAAGATTTTTGAAACCTTTTCATCCCGCTGAGGTTAATTGTTTTGATTAATGCTAGAATTTTTATTTTTTTCGTCGGATTTTTACCTACCTGTAATAAAGAACCCATACATTCTGGGCTACGAAATAGGTTAAGTTTGAAAAACATATACATAAATAATAATCTAGATCCTCTCTCGTGTGCAGACTCAAGATTTGTTTCAATATCTCAGAATAAAAAAGAAGACGAAAATATTTAAATAAAAAAAGCCAAAAATCTACACGAAAAATTAGGTAAGGATGAGAACTCTTTTCTGCCTCTTGTGCTGACTTTGTTGTGTTATCTTTCGAAATATATAACTTTTGTCTTTAAATACGAACTGTGTATATTAATTAAACTGTTTCCTGTCTCTTGTGCAGGCTTTATTCAATAGAAAAAATAAATTATAATTATTCCTTTTGTATCTCGTAATGGATATATATTATACGTGGGAAGAATGGTGAGTCCTTTTCTTTCGAATTTTGTCACAATTATTGCGACTGCAATGTGAATCATAAGAGTAAGTTCGACGTTCCCGAGATGAATAGTAGCGAGATCGTGGGCATCTCAGTGGCGTTTTTACATACGATCTTGATCTTCAAGGGGATCTGTTTGAAAATCTACATTTACGGAATGAGCCTCCTCGAGGCGAATTTCGTTGCAATGAGCCCTGTCAACTTTGTGAGGTACTACGTGACGAGAATCTTGGCGGACGAGTCCTTAAGGAACGGCTTCGGTTCCTATTCCTTCTTCGCTGAGGCGTACTTTCATGTGTCATTTTCATCCGGGCAATTCGTTAAAAGATGTTTCTTTTTTCATTCATTACCCATTTTTTAAACTTGTAGCAGTATCGCAAAGTGAGCGGTACTACAATATTGTAATCTGGAGAACGAGTCCTCTATTCTTGGGAAACTTGTTAACTAACATTTCAGAAATTGTACACGGCGAAGGAATATCGTTCCGCGGGCCTATGCTGTAGATACAAAAACGTAATTTTCGAAAATCCATAAAAAAATTAGAAGGAATTTTACCGTCTCGCTTGCGAATAAGTCACCAATCCTTTCCCTGTATAACCAGGGTTCTTTAATTAAGGCAATCCCTTCCTGCACCACTGACATGCGTCTGGCTAGAACCGTCAAGGCGCCTTTGCTGTGTTGCAAATTTTTTGAATCATGGGGATTCATGTCCCAGCAATTGAAAGGCGAATTTGGGGTACCTCCGGACGCTTTTCGTCTCCTCACAGATTCTAGCTGTATTATTATCTTTTCGCACCATTTCTAGAGGATTTCCCATTAGGAGACTTCTGCTTTTAGCGCTGGTTTAAAGGAGGGTTCAGAAACGGGCCCCTGATTGTTTTTGTTTTGTGTTTTTGTACGTGTTCTTATTATAGTCTTACGAGTCTACATTAAGATACCTCATATGTTACACCTGCCTTTCCGCCTCAACTAAGGGGGGGGGGGGCAGACTGAGATGTTCAAGGATTCGTTAACACTAGTATGATTCAGCCCTTGAAATGGCGATCACATCGTTCATTGAAAGCATGATAACTCGCATCCCCGATATTCCGGGAGGCTTTGCTATTATCCACTGTAAGGATCGCTTCTTAGTTTATATCCCATAGACTGACGTCCGTCAGATACACAGAGCAGCTATACCTCACGATGCTGCCTCTCTGGTTCACTTATTTCAGTTCTATAGTCTGATTAGACCCGTGAGCCCTCTCACCAAATACAAGGTCCCGTGATCTTTAGCATGACTAAATAAAAGTAGATATGATCTAATTTTTTTATATTTGTCAGATACAATAATTTTTAAATTATTTAACTCGTTTTTAAATTTTTATATACTCTTGTTATTAAAAAATTTTTTGTGGAATTTCAAATTGTTTACGCTTTTAATATTAGGAAATAAAAAGGAAGGACGGTGAGCGTGCATTTTACCTACCTTATATACATAAAAATAAATCAATTTGTGTATTTAGCCCATTTTTAAGTTTCAAGAAATTGCAGTCTCATTGTTTTGTACGAAGTTAAATATGTAGAGCAATCTGGTTGTTTTATTTTAACTGACCGATATCTGATGTTTTTTGTTTCTATAACCTTCTTTCAAAATTCGTATTTACAGCCTTAAGTGAAACAACATATTTTCAATAAATTATCTTGATTTTCATGCTTATATTTCCTTTTTCTTGTTGTCTTTTAAAGAATTTATCTTTTTCCCCTGTTTCAAGAAACGTTCACTTTTCTTGTTTTTTTTCTTGCTTAACTATGAACTGAATTAATAGATATTGGAACTATCACATTTTGGGGACGGAATCCATGTCATAACAAATTCTACTATTTTCTTAAAAATTCATGTATGCATTTTGTTGAGAATTTGTCTTCTTTGACTGAAAATTAATCTTTCCGGTAATTAATTCGTATCTTTGCTTGAAACCTTAACCACTTGGTAGAATGATGAACACTTTTATTTAAAACTTATTTTTGGTTAAAAATTTATTTCCTTTGTTGAAACTTGAAATTTTTGAAGCTTTTTGAAGCTGAACAATTAATTACACAAATTTTTAGTTTAAAAATGTAAGTCTCTTGTTTAAAAATTCGCTGTTTTTGATTATATGCAAATTTTTTTATATATTGAAATTCATTTGAAACAAAATTTTTTTTCAAGAAGTACTACAACTTTTAAATGAGCAGTTGACTTTACACTTATAAAATATCAGTCAGCAACAAAATTATTAAAATTTCATCCAAAGAGATCTATTTTGAACTATAAACAGGAATCTTGGATAAAAAAGTGGTTCAATCAAAATTTACAAACAAAATAGTAGAACACCCAAGAACTAAGGATTAATTTTTAATAAAAAATTTGCACTTTTCTCCAAGAAATATGAAATTTCGATTACGAAAGATGAATTTTTAGATCAAGAAGACAAATTAACACAAATTTCATTGTACAGCTATGTCTTCTAAAGTGTTTGGTGTGTGATCATCGATTTTTTATATTGTAGCAGGGATCTTATACCTTTAAATCATGGTAGATTTAGATGCAGTAAAAAGAAGTCGTACAGGATAAACTAAATTACTTAAACTTTATGACCTGTTTTCAAACATTTTTAAGATAATTGTTATCGTTGGGTATTTGACTCTCACAGCCTTCTTTTTTGTAAAAAAAAATTTAAAAATGAGTTTTTTGTTTAAACAACATGACGGAGTTGTTTAATTTTTGTCGGAAAATGATCGTAAGGCATCAGAATAATAATATAAAACACACTTATAGGTGTGAGGTCTCTCAAAATCTCTTTAAATTAAATTAAAACTTTAAACACGACGTTTATTACATCGAGACAAACGATTATGCAGTCGACATGATCGTCCTGTCTCAATCGATTTTTTCTATTAGCAATTCTTCATCACGCAATTTATCGATGAGCCTGTGTACTTTCTTTTTCTGACAAAAAAATACAAGGTAAAATACATTAGGTGCGTAAACAACCTTTATATTTTTGTTTCAAAGCAGTCCTTTGTAATAAACGTTCTCTTGAACGTTATCTTTTAAAATATTGCCTTCTGATTTTTTCAATCAAGCTGAAAATGTTACCAAATCGCAGTGTCTTGTTTATCTCTTTTATTGGCAACTCTTACTATTTCTATCAGCTTCTTTTACTTATATCTACAGCTATAAAGAAATTTACATTTTGTCATTGGGACATTAATCTTTTTCCACCATCTAATAACCATACTGTGGCATATCAGACTGTGACCCAAGTATTGCTTCAAACGATTTATTGTTGCGAATCCTAGCTGGTAACATTTATATATGAGAGATTACCCATCTTCTCCCTTCCACTCTTATTTTCAAAATTTGAATAATAAGTAAGACTCATCAGTGGGGCATTGGTTATATATAGGCGCGAATGTATTGCAAAACGTTATCATACAACGTTCTCAGTTTCCAGTCAGTAACGCTATCTTATAACAATGAATATCTTCATTGCCGCCGCCCTATTTTCTTTCATGGTTTTGGTCAATTCTATTGGTAAGTGTAACACATGTATACTATTGATATCAATAAGAAGCATTAGATGTGTATATTCTGTGTGTATACTGTATATATCTGTTTTAATTTATTATATTCTTTATAACATTTGTTTTTCTTGATTCTCTTCGTAAGTTTAATATATAAAATTTTTAATTATAAGCAACACTATATGTTCTCAATATGTGGCAACTATAGATTTTTTTAAATTTTATTTTCGTGAAACAAAACTTATAACTGCGCAATTATCAGAAGGATTAAACTGATAACCGTAATCGGAGAATCTCATGGCACATCCATATGTGTGTGACTTTTTACAAATACGTTTTATTAACTTAAAAATTATCTAAATTTCGACCGTACATTATACAGAAAATAATTATGAACTCAACCTACCAACGGCACCTGGTGAGTAAGAAACGCACTCAGCCAACGAAAATTAAAAAAAAAATCAGAGAATTTTATTCTTTAAGAAAAATTCCGGGATTTTGAACAAAAATTTTGTAAAAGGGCTTCGAATGTTAATGATCAGGGAAAATGAAAAATGTTTTGGGGAGAAATTAGCGAAATTTTTAAATTAAGATTTGCGGTTATCCTGATGCAAGATTCTTGTCAGTAATTTAATTGCCTTATATTTGTATTTTTATTATTTTGCAATTTCTTCTTCCTGAACATTCCTGTTTTTTGATTTAAAATATCATCTATTTGAGTAGAAATTGCATCTTGTTTGGATAAAAACTCAACCATTTTGTTGAAAAGCCATAATTTCTGGTTGAAAATAAAACTATTTCCTGAAAATTTACTTTTTGCTTGAAATTTATATCTTCATGTGGCAAAGTCGAACTGAAATCTTTTTCCGATGAAAATTTTTTTTTTGTCTGTTTAATTTTTCGTTTTTATTGAAAAGTTCATCTGTTTTGGTAGTCCTTTTATATTTATGTTCGAAAATTTTGTTTCAATCACTTTTTTGTCAAAGATTCCTCTTCTTAGTTGAAAATTCATTTCTCTGGTTAAAAGTTTATCTATTTTGTCGGCACTATTCACAACAAAATAAATTAATTATCCTGCAAAGAGATAAATCTTCATTCAAAGAGGCAAATCTTTAAAAAATAGTTTAAATTTCGCCCATTTAGTTAAATTTGTAATGGTACATATCAATTTTGAATAAAAGAGTCAAACTCTTAACCAAAGAAAAGAATTTTCTACTAAAAATAATAATCTTTGATAAAAAAAAGTGGTTAAGAAATATGAAATTTCTATTAAAACAGATGAATTTTTAATCCAAAACAAAATTTGTGTCTTTTGTCTTTTTTTTTTTAATTCAAATATCAGGTCAGGATATATCATGGCAGCGGGTGAATAAGGGATGGTGGGCTTAACTACTAGACTGCAAAAATACATAGGTGGGAAAAAGTTGAATTCAAGTGTAGAAAAGACAAGAATAATGAGGATTAGGATGAAGGGGGAAGAAAGAAAGAATGGATTGAAAGATGGAAGGGAGCAAAGTTAAAGGAAGTAAAGGAGTTTAGATATTTGGGATAGACCTTGCAAATGAATGGAGATTATAGAGACCATGTCAGGGAAAGGATAAAAACAAGCAGCAGAGATAATGAAACAGGTGTGGGGAAATGGGAAAAGAAGGTTCAAGAAAGTTTTGAGAAGGAGAAACTGGTTATGTGATACGCTAGTATGACCGGTATGATGTTATGGAGCCTAGATATAGGGATGGAAGAAAAGGAAAGAGATTGAGACTTTATGAGAAACATATATAATCTGAACACTAGGAGTAGACCGGAGGACACCTGGATATGTAGTGAGAGAAGGAGCGCAAAGGGATAAATTAAGTACTAGAGCGAATAAGGGGACATGGCAATTTGACACAAGTTTAAGGATAGAAAAGGGCGGAAAATGGAGGGGAGATAGCGAAATTTATTTAAAGGAGGTCGAAGAAATGAGAGGGAGAATAGTAGAACTAACAAGATGTGAAGAAGAAAGAAGAAAGGTTTTTAGTGAAAGGGATATAGGAGAAGGGAGTGAAGTAATCTATGATGAATTAAAGGCAAGGGACAGGGAAGGATAATTAATGGTAAGATGGGAAATGATTAAGGAATCAAAATATAATAAATGATATATAATGTGATAAAAAAGGAAGGAGTGTCAAAGTATTTAGAAAAGGAATGGGATGAGAGAAGATGGACCAGAATAGCTAGATTTAGATTGAGAAACGAGGTAAGGGGCTGTCCATGAAAAACGTCCGCGAAATTTCCAAAATTTTAGACTCCCCCCTCCTGC
>NC_046658.1:77315504-77317461 GCF_010883055.1 Belonocnema kinseyi | reverse complement strand
TTTGGTATTCCCCCCGGCCCCCCAACTGAGGACGTCTTTTATGGACAGCTCCTAAAGGAGGAGATGTGTTGGGAAAAGGAAGGGAACAGTAAGTACATAATATGTGAATATCAGGAGGAAATATGGAAGCATGTATGGGAAGGATGTCAAATAGGAATTAAAGATAAGGGAAGCTGGAAAAAGAATGTTTTAAAGATTCTAGGAGTGTATGAAATGAGTGAAAAGTAAATGAAGGAGTTATAAGGGTCTAGAGGTGCAAATGAGAAAGAATGAAAGTGGACATAATTTAGGTCAAAACAATTAGTTTAGGCCGGAAAAACTATTTTCCAAAATTTGGCTATTTTCTAAATCTGGACTCATAAGTGTGAAGTCTCATTCTGATTCATAAGGTTTGATTGAAGGGTCCGCGGTCTGAGCCTGTTAACTAATATATTTTAGAAATTAATTTGTTTGTATTTTGTGGAACATATTTATATACAGTTAATGTCCGCAGGCGAAATGGCGATATTCCTTTTAGTTTTTTAAAAATGGATTTTTTAAAATTGCGTTTTGGTATCTAGAGCATACGTCCGCGGTCTAAACATGTTAACTGCTTATGGCGTCTTATAGGAAACCCGTTCTTTTTCTCGCATCAGCTCAGTTTTCTCGTGGAATAGGCCACTGAGATGCATGTCAGTGTGTGTGTGTGTGTGTGTGTGTAGTTAAGTGCATTGTGTATCGACAGTTTTTTGTGGCTACATTGCGTGATTTTGGATGCTGTTGTCTACAGATCGCTGTGAAGACGAAGGTGAGCGACGCGTCTCATTTACTAACACTTAGCAAATTTTCACAATAAACTATTTAAAACTTTTGTAAGCACATAGCTTGCGATTCTCAACATTTTGACATATAAAACGTGCTCTCAGCTTGAAAAATTACGCATAAACATGTGAGCAAGCGAAAAACAATAGAAAACCAGCGGCGTAGCAGTGCATATAACATATTTAGACCGTTGAGTTTCTTTAGATAACATATGAATAGCCTTCAATTGTAATATTACGTTCAATGTTGATTCAAATGTTATGAAACTAAGGCTTATTATCTTTCCCTAGTGAATAAAAAAATATATTTTGCCGTTTCGAAAAAATATTTAAAACTTCAATAATGACCACGATTTTCCTTCAGTGTGCAAAATTTCCGAAATTTAAATTAACAGGTTTAGACCGCTGACCTTTCAATTATGCTTTCAGTAATATTTTTTCTTTTAAACTATCTTTGATTTTATTAGCAGATATTTTACGCCGTACGAAACCTAATAAAACTCAAATTTCTTCTTCCAGATTTAAGTAAACAGACCTTTTGGAAATGTTGTATTTCTAGAGAAGCCACATCTCCAACAAGGAGGGATATTTCTCAGCATAAAAATAAAGTTCATCCCCTAAAATTCAATTTTCAAACCACAGGAGATGAATTAAAACAGTATCCAAGTACCAATCATTTATTATCTCGATATACAGCACAAACACAGGACCAACAAAAAAATTTGAAACGAACACCAACAAGGAGGGAAATGCCTCCAAAAATAGAAGAACTAAAGGGAACATTTATATTCCAAAATAATCCAAGTACTCGAGAATTATTATCTCGATATGCGCAACAACCACAGTACCAACGACAAAATTCGCGACTAACAAAAGCGGCACTTGCGCAACCATATGGTATGAACCCTTTTATTGAAGCACATAATAGTGGATCTGATACTAAATAATCACTGACTTTTCAAAATATAACAAATTTATGCAATACAAGATACGAGACAATTCAATATTTAAATACGAGGGTAGTTAAATAAGTCCTTAGAATGAAGTATAAAAAAAATTTTTTTTGGGTAAATTTTTTTTTATTTTTCAACATAATCTCCTTGGAGCTCTATACACTTGGTCAATCTCTTTTCAAGTTTTTTTAATCCTTCAGAAAA
>NC_046658.1:77287153-77315404 GCF_010883055.1 Belonocnema kinseyi | reverse complement strand
TATATCTAGTCGGGAGTGGTGCTGACTGAAAACAGATGATTTGGAGCGATTCGCGCGTCATGTGTTGGTCATTCTAAGGACTTATTGAACTACCCTCGTAGTATAACCAAAATCTAGCTAAACTATATGAATTAATGAAAAATTAGAAATAAAATTAAAGATCTAATCAATTCCTTCAAATTACATTAAAAAGCATTTAATATTTGTTTCATCAAAAATTATGGGATACTATTCAATACCAATTTAGAATCATTTTTTTCTATGTAAAACGATACAAAATTCTACAGACTTTGAAATTGAATTATTTAAATTCAAAAATAAATTTTTGATTATAATGATATAACGCTTTGATTGACTCGTACATACAGAGAGAATCCTCAAATGGTCAAAATATTGATAATTATCGAAATAATCTGGAGCATCAAGCTCCAAGTTAAAAGTTCCGCATCCCGATTTAGAGAGTATAATTGTGATTTTAGTAATCAGTCTTTTATTTTAATCCCCAGCTCCTTCTCCATCAATGGGATTAGGACGGAGCTTAAGTACCAATTCGTTTTCAACAAAAAGTCCCCCACCCGGTAAGGCGCGTTCGTCACAACCACAAGCGCACCCACAAAAAAGTCTGCAGCAACAATTGTCAAATATCCTTTTATAGAATTGTATGATCGTGATTCTGATTTTAAATAATTATAGACTTTCCAAAATATAGTAAATGTATGGCATGCTAGGTACATATTTAAATAATCTAGATAAAGTACAGCATAAATTAATTGAAAAATAAATAAATCTATAATAAAATAAATATAATAAATCTTGTGAGAATTAAAATCCTGCATTACTAATTTATTTTACTTATATATTTCGCAAGAAAGAATTTATAGCGTAATATTATGAAAAAAAATTATTTTACACTATCATAGAAATACACAGCTTTGCATAGTATTTTATTTACTATGAACTTCATGAACTTCAGCTATTCTTTGAGACTTGGCTTTTGGTTTATTGAAGATTTAACTGCGAATCAGCAAAGAAGTTTTATCAAAATACATCGCAGGGTCCTTCGTTATACTTATTTCTAATTTTCATCATGCGGGGTTTAAAAAATTATTTTGCTGTCAATTTTAAAATTAATCCGTTTTAGATTTTCGATTCATTTTGGATGAAATTTAATTTACTTAACAATCTATTTTTGAATTGCATTAACGTATTTCTAGTGTTATAATTTTCCGGCAAATGTATTGAAATGTTTGTGATTATGCTTATTATGCATCTATCATGCTAATACAAAATCTGTATTGAATATTTATTATCTTCTCTTAAATTAATAATTAATATCAGCTATTCTATCTCGTTACAAACTTTTCGACTAAATTCAATAGGTTTAAACGGAAATAAATTTATGGTTAAACCAAAGTGATTTATCCTTGATCTAAACATAAATATCGCTCCAAACGAACTTATTGTAATAGGAAAATCTTTTAACTACTATTTTAAATCATACTTATTTTAAATGTTAGTAATAATTATTTACATTTAATATAATTGTAATAGTTATATTATGTGAGAGTCCCTTGAAAAATCTTTTTTTTAGGTTTTCTGAAACGTTGAATAAGAAATTCCTTCCTTTAATATAAAATGATCCTCTACCTTTGTCAGATATTTGAACAAATATTTAAAGGTACTAACGTCTTCAAATTTGCGATTTTATCATAATTTCGACATTAAGACGTCCAATTCATCCCTGAAATCGTTTTTTCAAAATATAAAAATTTCGGAAAAAATGAATTAACTTACTGAACACATTTCTACATTTTACATAAAAAGAGCAGTTCTCGATCTACAGTTAAACAGTAGTTTAAAAAGAAATCTAAAAATCTATAAAATCTTGTTAATGGAAAGTGTGTTTTATATTTATGTATTAACATCATCAATGGCATGTCTAGATTTTAGATTTTCGGCAAATTTAATTGATAAGAAAATTGGTAGAGTTTCAAAAATTTAAATTGTTCTAAATTAAGATTTCAATTTAAAAGTTGAATTACAACCAAATAGAGGAGTTCTCAAAAAACCAATAGTCGCTGCGCGGACACATTCTCTATGTGTGCGGTTACTCTCGCGCGCTTCGCTCTCGTATGCGTACCTTTCATGCTACGATTAGGACAATTTGCAATCCTTTTTGCCATATACATGAAAATTTGACAAAGATCCCTAAAACTCATTAAAAATTGTGTTTAAAATTTGAAAAAAACCTCTAACTTCTTAAATTTTGTTCTAATCGAAAAATTTTACTGAGATCGTTTTCGAATATTTGAAATTTTCTAATCTATCCGAAATATAAATTTTTTGGTATTTTTTGACAATTAAAAATTTTTTTGAAAGTATATAAGTTCTCTAATTTTCATTAAAGTTAAAATGTTAATTTAGATAATTCGCATGTCTTCAACTCATCTATAAGAAACTTTAATAAAAATTTCTAAAATTTGAAAAAAATATCAAAATAAAGAAAATTCTCAACAAATTTTTGTTTTGATTCGAAATATCTGTTCACTGAACTTAGCCTTTATTTTTGAACCCACTAAAAGTTTATCAAAGGCTCACTCGATTAGAAAAATCCTTCAAAACTAAGCGTAGGTATAAAATTCAGGTAACCATACAGCCTAATAAACAGACAGTTACATGAATGAGAATACGAAAAATGAATTCTCAAGAAGTAATGTAATCGTTTAAATTTCAGCAAAAAATATTTAAATTTTGAATGACAGCTAGTTAAATTTATCTCAAAAAATACCAATTTTCAAGCAAACGAGAATATTAATATGACATTTTTATGATTTAAAGGATTGAAAAAATTTCTTGGGAAAATTCGATTTAGGTTTAAAGATATCTATGACTTGAAGTAGGTTCGAGGAAATTATAAGATATATTCAAATGTCCGGAAAACTTTCAACGTTTAAAAATCATTAAAATCTTTTTTAAACTTCTAAAATTCCGAAACATCCTTTGAACAATTTTGGAAATCTTGAAAACTATATTATAAAAAGTTTTCAAACAATCTTTTGAACCTAATTTTTAAAAATGAAAAATCATTCAAGATTTTCCCAGGAACATCAAGAAAATGTTTCCTTTTTGTTTAAAAATTCAGGAATTATGTAAAACTCTTGATCTTAGCATTTGCATGATTATTTTTAGAAATGCATTTCAGAAATTACTATAGTGGTTCATTTACGTCAATTAAATAAAAACGTCAACATAAATAAATTTAAAAAATTGGTTAAGGAAAAATTAGAGAATCCTTTTAAAATGAAGATTTGAGAACCCTGATTTAATATTTTTGTTAGCAATCTTTTTCATATGAAAATTAAACTTGTACAAATTTCATATTTCTTGGATAATAATGCAACTGTTAGATTCAAAATTAAAGTTCCTTACTTGAGGATTCCACTATTTTTTATTTAAACACTTTTTGGTCGAAGATTCCCTTTTTTGGTGGAACATTAATCCCTTAGGTTAAAGGGTTAACTATTTTGTTGGGAAATCATATTTTTTAATTGAAAACTTAATTGCATAGAGAAAAGTTTAAGCACTTCTTGGAAATTTGTTTTTTACAGAAGGTCAATAGAAAAAAAACACTTCTTTACAATAAATGCAGTAGTTGATATTCTAAAATCAATGATTTTAATTTAAATATTAAACAGTTACATGAAACCAAAAACAATTAATTTTCAACATAATAATAATTTAATATATAAGGAAAAGAAATGATTTTCAACAGATAGTTCGAGTTTCAATAGAAGAAATCAATTTTGGACAAAAAATACATTTGAAACGAAAGAGTTTAACATTCGACGTTTTCAATTAAAAAAATAAACTTAAATTCAGCTTAAATTTGAGAAGAAAGACGAGAAACAGGGGAAGTTTTTTCAAAACAGGGTGAAAAGGGTGAAAAACATGAGTTCTTTAAAAGAGGGACATTTTTTTAAAAATTTGTTTAAAGAGAAAAAAATTATAAAAACATTCTATTTTTTAAAGGAAATAATCTTATTCATTTAGTTCATTTATTTATTTAATAAAATATTATTATTCAGTAATGTCCTATTGAATTAATACTAAGTTTGTGAACATACATGAATTTATTTAAGGCTGATCATATTCATTTAAAAAAATGCTATTAAAATTAAAAATATGAGCAATCAAACAGTTAAAAAAATTAACCCGATTGCTCAACAGATTTGACTTCGTGCAAAACAATGGGATTGAATTTCTTGGAGCTTGAAAATAGGCTAAACACACAAATTGATTTGTTTCTTTGCATGTGAAGCAAGGTAAAGCGCACATTCAAATTCCCTGTTCTTTATTTCCTAATATTAAAAGCGTGAACAATTTCAAATTCAAGAGTAAAACAGTTGTTTAAGAACAAGAATATCTCTCAATTTTTTAACAAGTTCTATGTCTCAATAAATTGTTATATCTGACAGTTATAAATAAAATAATTCATGTCTACTTTTATTTATTTTTTCAACCGACCAACATGAATTTTAATGATTATGTTTAACTGCCTTCGAGATCGTTTTTTTTTTAACTAAAGAACATTAGATTCTTAACAGTGGTAAGCAACAATATTTTGAATTTTTTAAAGTTTGTATTTTTTTTAAGAAATGTAGAAAACAGAATTTTAAAAAAAAATTGACAGATTGCTCAACAGATTTAACTTTGCTTAAAGCAATGAGATTGCATTTTCTTGAAACTCAAAAATAGGGTAAACACACAAATCGATTTATTTTTCTACATATACGGCAGGTAAAATGTATAATCACCTTCCTTGTTTTTTATTTCCTAATATTAAAAGCGGCAACAACTTTAAATTCGAGATTCAACATTTTTGTGATTAGAAGAATATCTCTCAATTTCAAACCGAGTTGAACAAATTAATGAATTATTATATCTGACAGATTTAAACGGAGTAAATCATATGTACTTTTATTTATTTTCTGGACTGACTACTGGGAATTTGACTCATTATGTTAAATCGCCTTAGAGATATTTTTTTAGAAGTAAAGAACATTAGACCCTTAAGAGGAGTAAACAACAATATTTTGAATTTTTTACAGTTTGTAGTTCCTTTTAACAAATGTAAAAAAGAGAATTTTTTAGAAAAATAGGTCATTTCTCAGCTTCGTCCCTCAGATATATTTAAAATCAGCTCGAATTACAATTTGAGCATACAATATTTGTTGCTCATATAATCCTATAATTATAAAAGAATTTCAAAGATATGCGTGATTTTCAGCTGCTTAAACCTAATAACCTTCAGAAATTTGTTAATACCTAAAATGAAGCTTTGTTATAAATAATTCAAGATAAAATATATAAAATGCTCGTCCTCTTTTCTTAGGAGAATTGATCTTACCATTTACATATATTATAATAGTTTAATAGTTTGACCTAAGTGCGGAATACTATCAATAATTAACATTTAATTTTTTTATAAATACTTTAAATTGAAAAGAGACAATATTGATATTTTTGCAGGATAACTTCGATGTGTCTAATATGTATGGGGCTATACTTAAATTACACAACGGATTATAGATCCTCTCCAAGACCGCCCTACCCCCTATAACGAACCGCAACCAAATATTTCTAGCCCCATTAATGTACTTAATTTATGATTTTCAGAAACAGTACGATATGAAACTGGAAACTAATGAACATTTTTTGTATTTAAGATAATACAGCTTCTGCATATCATAAAAGATAACTTTCAACCAGAGCACTGGAATTTTCACAAAGTTATTAAAATTTCAACAAAACTGCGTAATTAATATTTAAACCAAAATAGATGAAAATTCCTTTAGAAACAAAAAAATTTTAATACCGGAAACACGGATTTTCAATACATAAATACTTTTCAAATAGTATGGAAAAAATTGTTACCTAAATTGATGAACCTTCAATTTAAAAAATTAATTTTCTCTCTACAGAAATCGAACTGTCAACCCAAAAATGTCAAACATGAGCAATAAATCAGTTTTGAACAAATTATTTAAATTTCTCACCAAATACATAAACCTCCTTTCAAAAAAAGAAAATTTCATGAATTAGTTCAACTCACACCCACGTAGTTAAATTTTACTTGAAAATGTCAATTGTAAATCAAATACCTCAACTTTCAACCCAAGAGATGAATTTGCAGCTTAAAATTTTAATCTTCAAAAAACTATTTGCCAAACAAATGATCAATCAAAATTATCAAAGAAGTTTGTTGAATGATCAAGTAAATGCGATTCATTTTTAATTAAACATTTTCATTTTGATATAAAAGTACGGTATTTCAACTGAAGCAAATGAACTATTGTACCAAAAATACAAACTTTCAATAAAAAATAGAATATTTATTCCAAAAAGTTTTTAGTGTACATACGATATAATAATTTATTAAATCATTTAAGGAAATGGGTCAGTCTTCGTCAATGCATGGGTGGTCGGCAGATGGGCAGTATTTTGTATACTGTAAGCCTTTGTATTCTTTGTTCTCAGAAAAAATGTTTTTCCCTAAACGCTATTGCCGATCACTCACACATCGAAGTGCCGATAACTGAAACAGCCAGATTTCTGACTTGCCGATAACCCATGCATTCTCGTATTTATAACTTCGAACTTCTTATAATATTCATTCTAATAGGATATGTTATAAGCAATAAGTAATTTACCTTTCCAAAGGTACGATTTATTCGATAAAAACCATTTCTTAAGCTTTAAATATGTTTAAAATAGTTTCTTAACGATTTGAAATCTGAAATTCGCCTTAAGCTTCCGATAACTTGCACAATTACCGTAATTGGTTTTAAAATTTTTACATGATCTTGTTACTAAAAATTTCTTTTTCTCAAATTTAAAATTTCTTACGCTTTAATTATTAGGAAATAAAGAAACAAGGAAGGTCAATGTGCGTTTTACCCGCCTAAAATGCACAGAAAAAAATCAATTTGTGTGTTTAGCTTATTTTGTAAGATTCAAGAAATTCAATCTCATAATTTGTAACGAAGTTAAATCTATTAAGTCATTTGGTTTTTTTTTCACTGACCAAATTTTCATGTTTCTCAGTTCTATAGCTTTTTTGAAAATTAATATTTATTCAATAGGTAATCACAAAATAAAAACTTTTTTAATTTAAAGTTTTTAGAATAAGTTGTGCCTTTTGTCTTTCTTTTTATGCTGATATTTTATGTTTTGATTGTTTAAAATTTTATTTACTTCACTCCGTCTTTTAAATAATTCATCCGTGTTTTTCTGTTTTGAGCAAACTTTTGATGTAACATTTCATGAAATATTAAAATATTTGGTTGAAAATTAAGATATTTCGTTTCAAATTATTTTTTTTTTGTAGAATATTAATCATTTCGATTGAAACCTTATTTTATTGGATGCGAAATAGATTTTTATTGAGAAGTAATTTTATTTACTAAAATTTTAACAATTCTATTTATTGTAATAATTTCTTGTATAGACATTCAATCCTTTCGCTTCAAAATCCATCTGTTTGTTTAAAAATTTAACTATTTCGTATAAATTTACTTTATTTGGTTAAAAACATATTTTTCTAACTTAAAATGATATTTCATTGTATATATTGCTGAAAATTTGTCTTTTTTGTATAAATTGCATCTTTCTTGTATAATAATGCAAATTTTGGGTTCAAAATTCAAAAAATTTGTTGAAAAATGATCCCTCTTGGTGGAAAATTCAAATATTTCGTAGAGCTTTTACTTTTCGTGTGAAAATAATTTTTTGGTGTTGAAATTTTAAACCCAAATCTTTTTGGGGATGAGAATTCAATTCTTTGTAAAGTTTGTCTCTCTGATTTTAAAATTTATTTTCTCCAGTAGAAACCGTGCAGAAATGAATAATTAGGAAATTCGTGTCTTTTCGGTTTTTAAATCAATTTTTTATAACAAATTTCATCTCTTCTAGTTTAAATACCAATTACACTTTTTGTTACAAATTTTATAACTTTGTGAACATTCCAGTATTCTGTTAAAAAGTCATATTTTCTTGTAAAAAATGATTTTTCTAATAAATAAATCAATTTAAAAATGTTAAATGAGTACCTGGAATATAGTATTATTCGCATGTTCTTCACGTTGTATTATATGTTAAAAATGTTACAAGATTGAAATGCTGACATTTGAACGTTAATGGTAAGAGAAAATGAGGAAATGGTCATGGAAGAAAAGGGCATTTTTAAAATAATTTTTACACCTCACAGGAGCATAATTATATAATTAGATACTTATATATTACGTCATTAATCATTCTTATAAGCATTATATATAAAAAAATTCCTATTAGTTTCAAATCTCATATCGTAATATATCTAGAAACTAAAAATTACGTACAGAAATAGAAAGATAGAAACATTGGGTTACGGTGCATTACAGGAGTTCTTTTTTTTGGGGGGGGGGGTCATGGAGAGGACCTATAATCCGTTACGTAAGTTAAGTACGGCCATGAAACTATAGACCCGGACATATTTTGCGGCCTATGTTTTTTATTCTAGTATTCAGCCTGCTCAACATTCGCTGCAAGCCTTAGATTGACTCTGCCATAAAAATCTTATCATCTGCAAGTATTAACCAACGCATCTTCGCTTTCACAAGATCCACCTTTAAAGATTTTTTTTTATTTTTACCGGAAAATAATCGTCAGGTATCAGATTAATAATAAATAACACTCTCATTATAGTTACAATATCTTTTAGGCTCATCTGAATATGAGCGTGACGTGGCAGGAGAACTTTGGAACACACTTTAAATAAGTGTTTGTTCACTTTCTACAAGTGACAATTGAAAGCAGTTCATCTATTGCACCCGAAATTACCAGGAAAAATTCGGTGAGCTTAGCACACAATTTAACAATAAGCCTGGACACTTTCTTTTTCTAACGAGAAAATTCAAGGTAAAATAAGTAAGATGTGTAAACAATTTTTATCTCTTGATTTCAAAGCATTCCTTTGTAAGAGACGAATTTCAAAATATTGTCTTCTTATTTTTTTCATAAAGCTCAAAATGTCACCAAATCGCAGTGATTTGTTTAACTTCTTTATGGAAATCTTTTCCTATTTCTGTCAGCTTCTTTTGTCACTTATATTGAAAGCCCTAAATAAATTCATATTTTGTCATTGGGACCCAAGTATTGCTTCCAGCGATTAATTTTTACTAAGCCTATATTGTAACATTTATACATTAGAGATCAACCTTTTTATCCCTTCCACTCCTGTCTTCAAAATTTGAATAAGTTAGATTCATCAGTGGGAAACTGCTTATATATAGGCGCAAATGTATTGTAAGACGTTACCATTCACCGCTTACACTTCCTATTTAGTAACGCTATCTTAAAACAATGGAGATATTTATTGCCTCTGCACTATTTACTTTCATGGTTTGGTTCAATTCTATTGGTAAGTGTAGTATATAGTATTAATATTAATAAGAAATATTAAATGTCCTTTATGTGTGGACAATATACAAATTTTTATTCACCTTTTATAGAAAATAATTGTAGATTTTTTCGAAATAAGTGACAATGATATTCTTCGCAAACGTGAAAAGCAATATTTCAAACCTATTTTTTCACTTTACTGAAGAAAAAAATTACAGGCAGTGTAAATTTCAAATATTATTAATAGTACTACAGCTATGGTCCTAATTATTTTACTACAGTTTCCAGTGTAATCGCCCACTCAAAACCAAAAATAATCATTTCGACATCAACTTTAAAAATGTGAATATCTTCTAAACTAGAATCGCGAATAAGAACACTTTTCAAGTGGACGCGTAAACACTGTGTTAAAATAAGCTATAGTAAACAGCTTAAACCAACTTAAACAAATATTCACACAGTAAATTCCATTGCTATTTCTGGTTTTGTAACCAATTTTCTGGAATTGAGTCAAGAAATATTTTCGCAATTCTTCTCTTTGTCCTTTTAGGGTTAATTTGCACTCGCGCCGAAAAAATGTATGTGCGCTTATTCGATTCGACTGCATAATTATGTATAAATTCATGAAGGTGGTTTTGAATTCGTCTGCCGATAGAAATTATTACTCAACTTTAGACTAAAATGATCTCTGGGATTTACTATATATATACAATTCATAATCGATAGGAAATATGTTAAAAGAAAATCAGTTAATCATTATTTCCTAAATCTGATTAATGGGCAATGTGTCTCGTGTAGAAATTCCCCCGGTTGGCCCTAATACAACAAGGTTTCTGGTCCGATCCCGGCCAGGCTACTCCTGGCTGGGTTTCATGGAAAGGAACCGGGCGGGAGCCGGTCGTGCTACATTTTTCTCGAATCACGAAGTCCGGTGCCCGTCGGTTACTGGCCGGGCCAATCCAGGTTATATCCCATGGTCGGGAGCTGGCTGGACACTGGTCAGGTTAATTTTTTTGTAGAAATTACACATTTTTTAAGAGCCGTGATATTATCAAAGACGTGACTAATGGATGCTAGATGAATTATTATTTGAAAAATATAAATCAAAGATTTATTAGATCAGTGAAACAAAAATGAGCTTTTTTAAATTCTTTAAAAAAAACATTACATTTTTCAAATAATTTAGCATTTTAAGTTAAACTGTTATCGATTCTGCTATGTGCAACAACAGAAATGATAAAATTGTTATAAACTTCTCTATATTCAGACAATGTTTAGCCTGTACAATTTCAAATTTACCGACATATGTAGCGCCTGCTGTGTCTGTCATCTGCATAGACACTCAGTAATTTTCAGTTTCACACCTGGAACGAGGATGCTCTTTGCACTCACGTCGCTTCGTGCCTTCGAAGTTCGCAAATAAAATCGAGACTCATGGTTAAAATCAACCTTATTTCAGTGATTAATTTGATACCCCCACTTAGTGCGCAAATCATGATTATTTTAAATTAAAATATAGTCTTGTGAATACAGTTTTTACTTTCTTCCTTCCTAACCTTCAATCACCACGTGGCTTTCAAATTGCTATGGGTTTCTATCATCAGGGAATACAATTCTACTCCAATTTTCTTGCCAGAATTGGTTCACTTGATTTGAACTTTTAAAGTTCACCGTAATCTTTACGATGAGCCTTAAAAGACAAAAAAGTTACCAATTTCTCGCCTGAAGCAACATTTCTTAACCGCTTTTTGGCCGGATTACCCGACCAGCGCCCGGCTTATAGCGGGGCTCTCCAGCTAGGACCCGGCCCGATCCCTGATTGGATTCCTACACGGGGTCTCTATTAATTTATTATTTTCTTTACCACATTGTTTTTTCTTAATTATATTCGTAATCCTAATATATAAAATTTTCAATCATAAAAAATACTATGTTATTAGAACGAGGAAAATGTACAAAAATTTTGTTTAATTTTCGTAATATAAAATCAATAACTGCGCAATTATTGGTTGCTTTGAACTGATAACAGTAATCAGAGGGTATCACGAAATTACCATATATGTGTGACTTTTTAAAAATGCGTTTTATTAACTTAAAAGTTATCTGAATTTCCATGTTACATTATGCGGAAAGTAATTATGAATTTAACTTTACGCGCCAACGAAACCAGGTGAGTGAAAAATACACCCAGCAAACCAAAATTTGGTTTTAAAAAATGAATAGGGAAAACTATGGAATTTTTAAAAATCAGGATTTGCGCTAATACTGACGTAATATTTTTGTCAGTAATATAATTGCCTTTAATTTATCTTAATTTCATTTTGAATTTGCTTCCCAATGAAAATTGTCTTTTTAGTTATAAATGTTATTATTTGCTTGAAAATTTAACAATTTTGTTAAAATGTTATGCTTTTTAGTTAAGAATTCACCTTTTTGGGTTGAAAATTAAACTATTTCCGTATCAAATTTACTTTTCGCCTAATATTCATATTTAGGTACTGCAAACTCACCCGAAATGTTTTTTGGATGAAAATACAAATATTCTTTGAACAATTTGTCTTTTTAACTTAAAACTTCATCTATTTCAGTAGAAGTTGCATATTATTTGAATAAAAATTCAAACTTTTTGTTGAAAATTGAAAAATTTAGTTAATAGTCATTCTTACTAGTAGAAAATTAAACTATTTCGTGAAAATTTCCTTTTCGTATAAAACTCATATTTGATGTTGAAAAGTTAAACTGAAATCTTTTTCGAGTGAAAATTAATTTATTTTTTAATGGTCTTTTCGATTTGAGAATTCATCCGTTTTAGTAGAAATTTTATATTTCTTGGATAAAAATGAAAATTTCGAATTAAAAATAAGTCTTCTTGGCTTTAGGATTTAAGTATTTTGTTTTCAAATTTTGGTCAAAAGACTTTTTTAACGAAGATGCCTATTTTTAGTTAAAAATTCGTCTCTCTGGTTGAAACTTGAACTATTTGGTCTGAAACTGATATTTACTGATTGAAAATTTAGTTGCATATAAATCAGTCAGTTAAAAAAAAGCAGATTGCTGAACAGATTTAACTTTGTTTAAAATAATGAGATTGAATTTCTTGAAACTTGAAAATAGGCTGAGCACACAAATTGATATGTTTCCGTGTACATAAGGCAGGTAAAAAGCAAACTAAACTTCCACGTTTTTTATTTCCTCCTATTAAAAGCGTAAGCAATTTGATATTCCAGTGAATTTTTAAGAAGAATAATTCCTTTCTTAGCTTTAACGCTTAGACATTATATGAAATCAACACATATTATAATTCGAGCATACATATAAGACAAAGAATTTGTTGCGCATACAATTTTATTATTATAAATAAATTTTAAAGGCATGCGTGATTTTTATCGTTTTTGAACGTAAAAAATTTGCAAGCCTTACATGCTGTATATATTAAAATAGATTTCCAGTTTCACCTAACTGCATAATATCTTTAATGATGAACATTTATATTTTTTATAAATAATTTAAATCGAAAAAAGACAATATTTATCTTTTTGGAGGAGAAAACTTCGCTGTGTCTAATATGTATGGTCGATATTAGACATACAGTTGCGACGCATGATAAAGTACAGTATTTTTTAAGTGAAAAAGGTATGAAAATCACGCATGCCCTAGTAAAAATTCTACAACTTGAGTTCGACTTGGTTATTTCTTGAGTCGAGACATGGGCCTTTGTCTTCCTTTTATGGCCACTACAGGTAAAACGGCCTTTACTTGTCTCAAATCGAGCTTTGTCTTTGCTAAGACGACGTTCACTTGTCTCGTAAATTGGAGTCTTTCTCCGTCTGAAAATTGAGACATGCTCATTTCGAACTTTTCGACTTCAGCATGCCTTGAGTGAGGGCAATTCAAGTCGAAATCAAGTCGAAGCATTTTTACTCAGGTGTCTTCAATATTTGTTCATAATAATAAAATTATACGCGCTACGGCTTATAAGCCCTCTCCAGCAACCCGACTCCAATTAACTGAAACGAACGGTCAACAAATATTTCTTACCCCCTCCCCCCATTGATGTACGTAATTATGGTTTCCAGGAATAGTACGATATAAGACTTGAAACAAACTAAATTTTTGTTATTTAAGATAATACATGCTTTAGAAGGTGAAAACATCATTTAAAAATTTCAAACACCAGCATTTTAATATTGGAATATTTTTATGATCTTTTATTAAAAGACATTGATACTACAAAACAGAATTTATTAACAAAATTTTGAAATTTTCAAAAAGTAATTAAATTTGCAACAAAAAATTGTAATTGATGTTTAAACCAAAAAGTATGAAATTTCTTTTGAAAAAAAAATTGAATTTTAAGATGAAAAAGATGAATTTTCAATGGATAAATATTTTTTAAACATGAAAAAAGTTACCACTGTTGAACCTATAAGCCAAAAAACTAATTTTATCTGCAGAAATTGAATTGTCAGCCGAAAAACGTGAATTTTGAACAAAAGTATTTAAATTTGCAATGAAAAAAATTAATTTAAAATGAAATAGGGCAACTTTTAATAAGAGAGATGAATTTTCAACTAAAAATAAGAATATTCATGAAAAAAATGATTTCCCAGAAAATTGGCTCAACAAAAATGGTCAAAAAGAGATTTTGAATCCTCCAGCAATGCAAATTCATTGTTAATTAATCAGTTGCATTTTTATCCAGAATTATGAAATTTCCACTAAGGAAAAGAAAATTTTTAATTAAAAATGCAATCTTTAAAACAATTGAATTCTCATTCCAAAAGGGTGTCTGACTTTTCAACACAGCAATACGAGTTTTAAACGAAAAGTAAATTTTCCACGAAATAGTTCAATTTTCAAGCAAAAAGGATTTTTAAATTAAAGAGAAAAATTTTCAAAGAAATTGTTGAATTTTCAGGAAAATTGATTAAATTTTCCACCAAATAAATTGACTTTTATTCCAGATTATAAATCGACTGAAATTTCATTTCAAATTATGAAAATATGTTCTTAACAAAATAATATAAATATTTAACGAAATACTTACATTTGCAATCAAACAGACGATTCTCTAAATGAAAAGATTTATAGCCTGTACAAAAATGGACAATAATTGGAATAGTGAACATTTTTGTTAATAAAATGAATTTTTAATAAAAAATCTAGTTTTCGAAGAAAGAAAGAAAATTTAAACCAAAAAGATTTATATTCTGCAAAAATAGAATAATCAGTAACAAAATGCATGCATTTTTAACGCAAATTTTAATTTACAATTGACTTTTCGACCTAACAGTTAAATTGTCAACTAAAAACGGTCATTTTCTACCAGAAACGATAAATTTTCAAAAATAGATGGATTTTTAACTAAAAAAGATCAATTTCAACAATAAATAGAATGGAGTAATTTTCAATTAAAGAAATAAGTTACATTTTTATTTCAGAAAATAAATTTTCAACCACAAAATTATTATTTTTTTAATCAAAAAAGGAAAATTTTTGAATAGAATAGATGAATTTTTAATTTAAAATATAAATTTCTCAGATAGAAAATAAAATACCTTAATTTTCAGTTGTAGAAATAAGTTTTTAAGCAAATAATATTTTCTTAACGAAATGGTTATATTTAATTCCAAACAAATAAATTTTCTGCCAAAAAGATGAAATGCCTATCCAAAAATTCGACAAGAAATTTAGTTAAATTTTAAGTTAAATTAATTAATTTTCTATAAAAAACCTTCTATTTAAACAAACCAATAAAGTTTGTACCAAAAATATTAATTTTTAGCAAATAAATAAGTTGAACAAAATATTTCAATATTTATTGAAATCTTTAATCTTAGTTGAATTTTCAACGAGAAAAGTGAATCAGTCAGCACAAAAGACAAAATTGTAAACAAAATAGAAAAATTTTCAAACAAATAATGAAGTCTTTAACTGAAGAAGATTTCTGTTTGAACATACATAATGTAGTTAAATTTCAAATAAAAAGTTAATTTGTAATATAAAACTAATTTTTAAGCCAAAGAAATCAATTTTAAACTAAATTTATTAATTTACTACAAAAATAGATGAATTTTTAACAAAAAAGACATGAAAAAGCACGAATCAACGTGAATTGAGCACCGAGAAAATATCTGAAATTTCTTTCTAAGTGTTTTTTATGCTATACGTAGTTTTTGCTTTAATCGTAACAAAAGAACAAACGTATCACGTCATTTGTGAGTGACCCCTTAGGTGATCATTGACTTCCTTCAGGTTTGAAAAATATTTATTTATTAACAATTTTCCTTTTTGGTTTCGAAATTATTTTTTTTTATTATTTAAATTTCATTTTTTTTGGATTGAATTTCATTTATATTTTTATGTTGGAAATTTAATTATTTTGTAAAAATGCTAGTATTCTGTTAAAAAAGCATCTTTTCTTGTATCACACTCTTCTCTTTTAATAAATAAATAGATTAAAACATTTTTAGTTGGTTTCTAGAATATTATCTTATTCCGTTTATAAAAGATCATATGTTAAAATTATTATAAGAAGAAAATTCTGGAAATATGTGGAAATTTTGCAAAAGATGTTTTCACCCTGCACAGCGTGTATTATCTCAAATAAAAAAATTCTATTAGTTTCAATTCTCATGTCGTACTATTTCTGGCAAACATACGTTATGTACATAATCAGTTACGTAATTAAAGTAAAGTCCCTTTACGATATGAGGAAATTAATTTTTCACTTTAGAGCCCTCTGCTTCTCTTCTGGTGCTTCATTGATATATTTTGTGTTAAATAGAGTCTGAAAATCGATTTTCAAATTAAAATTTTGTCATTATACTTACATAATTTGGACCAAAAGCAAATTTTAACAAGCATTTTTGCGAAAATTAATAACGCTTTCTAATTTGTTTTCTATTGATCAGAAGTAATGTTTAATTTTATTTCAAACAATTCAAATTTTTCTATTTAAAACTGTTCTCAATTCTATTTTCTTGAAGTTAAAGTTCCTTGAATTTGAATAGATATTTTTCTTTTTTAATAATGTGATGCTTCGATTGAACTTAAGATCCAAAACAAATCCTCTCAAAGTCAGATTGATTTAAAATGTTGAAGTAATATTTATTGTTATAGAGTGACAGCGCATATGCGCTTAAATGCCGAAACGTAAATCTGACTGGCGGCATAAGAAATAGTTTATATATAACGCATTTAATGTTTTTTTAAACGACTCAAAATCGGCCTGATTTATTATCAAACTCTTTTGATTTGTGAAACGGCCGTTTAGAAGAAAGCAACTACATATCTTCGAGAAAACACTTGAAAAAGAACAGTGCATTCTAATTAAATGCCGGACCTGACACAGAAAAAACGATATAGCTTTCTATTTTTCAATGAAAAAATAAACATAAAATAAATAAACATAAACATAAATAAACATAAACATAAATAAACGTAAAGAAGTGTCTTCCAAGAAATTTTTATGTATTGTACTAAAAGCTGTAAATATTGTGGAAAATCCATTTTCTTATTACTAAGAAAGTTCTTTCGAGTTGTTTTTATGTACTGTTGAACATTTAGAGCATTAACCAGAAAAAAGCAACTGTTTCCGTGAAATATCCTTTGAATAGGATGGATTGCCCTCTGAAGTTTAAAATAGGTTCTGTCTACAAAAAAAATCAAAATAACATTTGAAATGATCAATAATGATATACAATTATTTTTTTATTTTACTCTCATCAAACCCGAATTGGGCCATAATATTTCAAAGGGACATGATTTAGGTCAAAATAATTAACCAAGGCCAGTAAAACGACTTTCCAAAATTTGGCGCTCACGCTTGTTTGCACTGTTTAATCGTGCTTCCAGTAATACGTTTTTATAAACTATGATTGACTTTACCAGCAGATATTTTACGCCGCACAAAACTTTATAAAACTTAAATTTCTTCTTCAAGATTCAAGTGAAGGGATGTGGAACTGTTGCAGTTCTACAGATGGTACATCACCAACTAGGAAGATGGAAATTCCCCCGGAAACTATAGATTTATTATCTGGATATATGCATACACCGCCACCAACATTACCAACAAAAACAAAAACGAAAAAACAAAAAAATTCGCAAATGCCTCCAAAAGAAACAGAATTTTCCATAAGTAATGATCGAAGTACCGAAGACTTAGTATCTCGATATACGCCTACACGAGAGTACCAAACACAAAATTCGCAACGAGCACAGTCAAGAGCAGAACGTCAGCAAGCATATGGTATAAACACTTTTATTGGATCACGTAACAGTGTATCTATTGTGTATATTTTGTATCATTGCCTTTCCAAAATATAACAAATGTATAGCATATGAGACAATTATTTGACTTAATATTTAAATAGTACAGCTTAAGTGTAGTTAAACTATAGAAATTAATGAAAAAATTAATAATTAGGAATTAATTTAAATATCCTAATGAATTCCTTTAAATTATATTTCTGAGATCGAGCACAATATTTGTAACTCAGAGTGAATCAAAATTCTTGATTTTTAATTTGATATAACTATTCCATTAAAAATATATATAGCTTAATGTTTGGTTTCATGAAAAAATTTGTGATACTATCCAACGCCAATTCAGAATCACATTCTTGCTATTTAATACTATACCGAATTCTATATTCTTTCAGTCTGAATAATCTTAATTTAAAAATACATTCTTGTTTGCAATGATGTGATGCTTTGATTGACTTTAACATTCAGAGTGAATCCTTAAAAGGTCAAAATATTAATAACTATCGAAATAATCTGGAGTAGCACAAGTTAGAAGTTCTGCATCCAGATTTAGAAAGTATAATTGTGCTTCTAGTAATACGTCTTTTTTTAACCTCCAGCTCCTTCCTCATCATCAGGATCAGCGCAAGGTAAAAAAACCAAAACTAAGTTATCAGAAAGAAATCCAAATCGTATGCCGCTTCGTGTGCCACTACCACGAACTAACTCAAACCGAAATCTGCAAGAAAGTATAACACAAATCCTTTCTTAGGATTGCATATCAGTGATTCTGAATCTGAATAATTTTTGACTTTTCAAAATATAACAAATGAATGGCATACGAAATGATTCCCTACTTAAGAACATATTTAAAGAATGTAGCTAAAATATAGTTGAAATTAAATAAAAATGAATACACTATAATAAAGTTAAATATCCTCATGAATTCCTTTGAATTTGACTTAATTCTAAAGTTGAAAGCAATATTTTTTTTAATCTTGTGTAATTAAAAATCTGAATTACTAATTATATATACCTTCACATTTCACCAGAAGGGATGCATGGTGCAATGTTAAGAAAAAAATTTATCTCACATTATCATAGAAATACATAGCTTTGCCTACTATTTTATTTAATATGCTTTTACTGAACTTCAGCTATTCTTTTAAACTTGTCATTTTGTTTATTTAAAATTTAACTGCGTGCCAGCAAAAAAATTTAATCAAAATAACTTGAAGGGTTCATACTTATACTTAATTTTGATTTTCGTCAAGTTTGTTTTGAAAAATTCTCTTAGTGCCAATTTTTAAATTCACCTATTTTAGAATAATTTTAGGTAAACTTCAATGTACTTTACTATTTGTTTTTATTTTCAATAACGTATTTTAAGTCATGTATCATTTTTTTTGGAAAATGTGTGTAAATGTTTGTAATTATACATATGTAATACACTAATTCAAAATTTGCATTAAATCTCATAATCTTGACTAAAGTGACTAATTAATATCAGCCCTTCCATTTTATTTTAAAAATTTCGACTAAATTTAGTAGGTGTGAGCGGAAAGAAATTTATGTTTAAACCAACGTGATCTACCCTTGACCTGACCACAAACATCGTTTTAATGGTTAGTATTAATTAATCAAATCTTAATATAATTAAAATATTGATATGCAAAATTTATCAGGAATTTTTTTTTCTTCACATTTTCTAAAGCGTTGAATCAAAATTTGTCTTTATAAAATATGCCTCAACTTTTTTTAAATATTTGAACAAACATGTAAAGGTCGATATGGAAATTTTTATGTCAAAAGTTCGACTTTTTAAAGCTTTACATAACAAATTTCTATCCTTTTCACCACATCAACTTGTAGAATGGTAGAAATTATTTATCTGCATGTGCCCCTCAATATTATTATTTATACGATTATTTTTGGAAATACTTTTAAAAAATTAGTACCCTTGTTCAGTTACGTCAATAATTAAGGGACCGTACCTAAATTACGTAATAGCTTACAATTTGTAACGAAGTGGTAAGTGGTCCTTTATTCATGTACGCAGTTTTGCGAATTTCGTCAATGAAACAAATAATACGCAATAATAATGTACATTAAGCAATTATGAATTTAACTTCCTACGCCAAAGATACCTAGTCAGTCAAAAACGTATCCCTGATGTAATATTCTTGTCAGCACATTAATTGCCTTTTATTTACATTGATTTATTTTTGCATTTGTCTCCCGCGGAAGATTATCTTTTTAGTTATAATTTTATAATTTGATTAAAAATTCAAAAATTTGGTCAAAACGCCATCCTTATTGGTTAAAAATTCACCTTTTTGGGTAAAAACTTAACTATTGTTGTAGAAAATGTACTTTATGCTTCAAGTTTGTATTTTAGTACAAAAAAGTCATTGGAAACCTTCTTTGGATGAAAATTCAAATATTTCTATAAAAAGTGTTTTCGATTTAAAAATTTATCTGTTTTAGTTGAAATTTCATATTTGTTGTACAAAAATACAATTGTCGGATCAAAAATTAGTCTTCTTTGCTTGAGGATTCCATTATTTTATTTGAACAACTTTTTTCACAAAGATTTCATTTTTTAGTTAAAAATTTATCTCTTAGGTTAAAAGTTTAAATATTTTACTGGAAACTGATTTGTTTTACTTGAAAACTTAACTGCATATAGGTGAAATTTGGAGCAATCCTTAAGAAATTTTATTTATTTTTTGACAGAAGGTCAATCCAAAAAAAGTGACATGCGACAAAAAACAACTAATTTTTAAACAAAATACTTAAAATTTCCACTGACAATTGTGCAATTAATTTTTCAGCTAAATAACTTAATTTAGAAGTAAAAAAACAATTTTCAAACAAAATAGTTCAAGTTTCAACAGAAGAAATCAATATTTGACCAAATATAATTTTCTAACAGAAGAGTTCAGCATCCAACATTTTCAAATAAAAAGAATTAACTTCTGGGCAAATATATGTGGATTTTTTGTATTGAGTTCTATTAATTCAGCTTACATTTGAGAAACAAAGCAAGAAAAAGGGAAAAAGGAAGGTCTATCAAGCTAGCACCTCCACAAATGAAATTCGCAAATTTCTTTGTGTTAGAATTTTGCCGATTTTTGGGCTCCGCTACTTTTGATGTAAATTCAAATTTCGAGTGGAGGTGCTGACTTGAATCAAGCCAGCACCTCCACTATATGAAAATTAAAAGAAAAAAATCAAACACGTCAGAATTTTTGGCTTTTTTGGGCTCTTGAACGCATCAAAAACCAATTTCCAAAAATCACCCCTACCAAAAATAAAACTACCCCCTATGTAAAAACTCAAATTAGAAAAAACAATGAAAACTAGAATTTTTAGCTTATTTTGGGCTCCCGGATGCACAAAAAAATCCAAAGACTACCCCCATTTTCACAAAACCACCCCTTCCCAAAAAATAAAATTTGCAAAACACAAAATGCACCAGATTTCGGGTGCATTTTGAGCTCTCGAATACACCACACAAAAAATCAGAAAAATCACCCCATTTTTGAAGAGTCCAAAATTCAGAGACTCCATTTGCACCATATAATTTGACAAATATTAGAGACTCTAGTAACACTGTAATATTCCGAAAAAGATTATTTTTTGACAAAATAATGTTTGATTGTTAACAAGGGACTGTCTTTTAATGTTAAGTGTTGAAGACCAAAAATCGGAGTAAGTATTTACGAGGAGCTCAAAAATTGGAAAATCCATTGACACTGGTAAATTCTTAAAAAGATTACTTTTTGATAGGGTAATATATAAGCGGTAGAGGGGAGTTAATTATAGGCGTTATGGGTTTGAGCCCAAAAATCGGAGTGGGTAGTTTCGAGGAACCCAAAAATCAGATGCTCTACTGACACCGGAAAATTTTAAAATAGATTATTTTTTGACAAAGTCATATATACGTGGTAGAGAGGGATTCATTTCATTCGTCAAGGGTTGAGGCACAGAAATTATAGTGGGTAGTTTCGAGGATCCCAAAAATCACAAGCTCTACTGACACTAGGAAATTCTCAAAAATATCATTTTTTGACAAAGTCATATCTACGTGGTAGGGAGGGTTTGATTTTATTCGTCCAGGGTTGAAACACAAAAATCATAGTAGCTAATTATGAGGAGCCCAAAAATCAGAGACTACATTGACAATGGATAATCTAAAAAAGATTATTTTTTGTCCAAGTAATATATACGTGGTAGAGAGGGGTTGATTTTATTCGTTAAGGCTTGAGGCACAAAAATCATAGTGATTACTTTCGAGGAGCCCAAAAATCAGAGGCTCTACTGACACTGGGAAATTTTCAACTATATAATTTTTTGACAAAATCATATCTACGTGGTAGAGAGGGGTTGATTTTATTCGCTAAGAGTTGGGCCCAAAAATCATAGTGGGTTGTTTCGAGAAGCCCAAAAATCAGAAGCTCTACTGACGCTGGAAAATTCTAAAAATATTATTTTTTGAGAAAGACATATATTTACGTGTTATGGAAGGGTTCATTTTATACGCTAATGTTTGAAGACCAAAGATCGGAGTGGGTAGTTGCGAGGAGCCCGACAATCAGAGACTCTATTGACACTGGAAAATTCTCAAAATATTATTTTTTAGCAAAGTCATATCTACGTGGTAGATAGAACCTCGTGGTAGAGGTTAGACCACTCTCTACCACGTGAATATGATATTGTTAAAAAATAATCTTTTTGAGAATCTTCTAGTGTCACTGGAGTTTCTGATTTTTGGGCTCCTCGAATATACCGACTCCGACTCTTGAGCTCCAACCCTTAGCGCCTATAATCAGCCCCTCTCTACCACTCATATATTACTTTGTCAAAAAATAATCTTTTTGAGATTTACTAGTGTCAATGGAGTCCCGATTTGTGAGCTCCTCGAACGTTAAAAAGCAGTCCCTTGCTAACAATCAAACATAGTGTGTCCAGAAATAATCTTTTTCGGAATATTAAAGTGTGCGAACATCAAGGTTTAATTTTTTATGAATGGGTTCTTGTTTTTGTACATGGGGGTGGTTCTTCTGAATTTTTGTGTGGTGCTTTCGATAGCTCAAAATAAGCCCAAAATCTGATGCATTTTGTGATTTGCAAATTTTATTTTTGGGAAGGGGTGATCTTGTGAAAATGAGGGTAGTTTTTGGATTTTTTTATGCATTCGGAAGCCAAAAAGAAGCCAAAACTTCTAGTGTTCTTTGTTTTTTCCGAATTTAAGTTTTCACATAGGGGGTAGTCTTATTTTTAGTAGGGATGGTTTTTGGAAATTGGTTGTTGGTGCGTTTAAAAGCCCAAAGAAAGCCCAAAATTCTGACGTTCTTGATTTTTTTCTTCTAATTTTCATATATGGAGGTGCTGGCTTGATTCAAATCAGTACCTCCACTCGAAATTTAAATTTTCATAAAAAGTAGCGGAGCCCAAAAATCGTCAATACAGCCCAAAAATGTTCAAAATTCTAACACCAAGAAATTTGCGAATTTCGTTTGTGGAGATGCTAGCTTGATAGACCTAAAAAGGAGAAGTTTCTTCAAAACAGAAATAAAAAGATACATTCTTTAAGAGGGAAATTTTTTGAAAATTTGGTTCAAAAACAATAAAATAAACATAAAATATAAGCACGGAAACAGAAATAAACAATAAGATTTATCACGAAAACTTTCTATTTTAAAACGAAATATTTTTATTTATTTAGTTTATTTATTTATTTTATAAAATATTATTACTCAGTAAGTGCCTAACGTACAAATATTAATTTTGTAAACAAATATAATTATATGGAAGGCTAAACATATTCATTTCGAAAAATGCTATAGGAATCAAAAACATGAGAAATCGGACAGTTGAAAAAATTACCAAGATTGCTCGACAGATTTATGTTCGCTTAAAACAATGAGATTGCAATTTCTTTAAACTTAAGAATAGGCTAAACATGCAAATCTATTTATTTCTGTGCATATAAGGCAGGTAAAATGCACGATCACCGTCCTTGCTTTTGATTTCCTAATATTAAATGCGTGAACAATTTGAAATTCGAAAGTAAGAAGTTTTTTTTATAACGCACCCCCCCCCCCCCCCCCCCCCCCCCCCCCCCTAAGCTTGCGAAATAATACGTATTGTTCGAATTGAGGACCTTTTTTTAGTCCTCAGTATAAGGGCGGCCGTGGCGCCCCCCTGTAGGGTTTATTTATTTATTTTCGCGACGAACTACTATAAATTTGACTCAATATGTTTAAACTCCTTAGAGATATTTTTTGGAATTAAATAACATTAGATTCCGAACAGGGGTTAGCAAAAATATTTTCCATTTTTTACAGCATGTAGTTTTTTTAGAAATGTAAAAAACAGAATTTTTTAGAAAAATATTTTCTTTTTTAGCTTTAACCCTCAGATATATTCAGTTATATATATTTTTAAATATAATAATTTTTAAATTTGTCTTACGTTTTACATATAGTATATTAAAATACCCTAATAGTTTCACTTAACTGCGGAATATCGTTAATAATTAACATTTACATTTTTTATAAATAATTTAAATTGAAAAGAGAAAATATCAATCTTTTTGCGAGTGATCTTCGCTGTGTCTAATGTTTATGAGGCTATACTTAAATTACACCACGGATTATAGATCCTCTCCAAGACCACCCTACCCCATATAACGAACCGCAATCAAATATTTCTACCCCCATTACTGTACTTAATTTATAATTTTCAGAAATAATACGATATGAAACTTGAAACTAATGAATATTTGCTGTATTCAATATAATACAAGCATTACAGTGTTAAAACATAATTTTAAAAGTTTCCTTATTTTTCCATGAGCTTTCTTTTCTTTTCGCCGAACATTAAAATTCAAATACCCGAAGTTTAATTTTCTTAAAATTTTATTAAAAAGACTGCTACCATACCAGAAAACTAAAATTTTCAAAAATTTATTAGATTTTTAACAATAAATTGTAATTAATATTTAAAACAAAAAATATGAAATTTCCTTCAAAATTAAATAAAATTTAATAAAAAAAAGACGAATTATCGAAAAATAAATATTCCTTAACCAGGATAGGATAAAATGATCATCTAAACTGTTAAACTTTCAAATCAAAAAAAAATTTTCTCTACAGTAATTGAGTTTTTTTAAAGCGACAAATGTGAACCTTAAGCAAAAAATTAGTTTCACACAGAATATTAAAATTCTTTACCAAAGAGATAAACCTCCATTCAAGGAAACACATTTTTTTTAATTTATTTCACTCACACCCAAGCAGTTAAATTTTTCATGAAAATATCTGTTTAAAAAAAAATAGTTCAACTTTCAACCAAAGAGATGAACTTTCAACTAAAAATACGAATCTTCAACTAAGAAATCATTTTCCGAAAAAGTGGTCAACCAAAATTGGCAAAGAAAGTTGTTGAATTCTCAAGCAAAGAAGATTTTTTTTAATCTAACAGTTACAACTTTATCCAGAAATATAAAATTTCTAGTAAGAAAGATAACTTTTTAAGTCAAAAAGACCGACTTTCAACAACAAGGGTGAATTTAATCCAAAAAAGATTCTATTTTGACTTTTTAAAACCAAAATATGAGTTTTAAACAAATAATAAATTTGCTAGGAAAAAGTATAGTTTTAAACCAAGAAGAATGATTTTTCAACCAAATTTATAATTTGAGTATATAATTTTACTTATGTATGTCATATGTACTAATTTATAACATCAGTCAGCTAGTTTTAAAATTGTCATATACTCTTGTTATTAAAAATTGGGGTTTTTCTTAAATTTCAAATTGTTTACGCTTTTAATATTAAGAAATTAAGAGGTGAGTGCGCGTTTTACCTGCCTAATATGTACAGAAAAAAATCAATTCATGTGCCTAGCCTATTTTCAGTTTTCAAGAAATTCAATCTTATTCTTTTGAAAAAAATTGAGTCTGTTAAGCAAATTCTAAATTGTTATTCATTCAATAGGCAATTAAAAAATAAAATTAAAAAATGTATAGTTTTAGAAGTAGCTGTACCTTCTGTGTTGTTTTTTCACGATTATATATTAAAATTTTTATTGTTTTGAACAATTTTTTAAAATGTTTTCCCTTTCTTCAAAAATTAATATTTTATCTCCTGTTTTGAGGAAACTTCAGAGAAGTAAAATTCCATTAAATAATACAATGTTTGGTTGTAAATTAAGGTATTTTGTTTCAAAGTATCCTAGTTCGGTAAAATATTATTCTCTTTGGTTGAAATTTTATTTCTTTGGCTGAAAAGTAGATTTGTTAATTAAAAAGTAAATTTGTTAACCAACACTTTAATCATTCCACTTATTATTATAATTTTTTTATGGACGTTTCATCTTTTCGGTTGGATATTCATTTGTCTGGTTCAAAATTGAACAATTTCGTTAAAAATTCATTTCATTTGGGTAAAAACATAGTTTTCTTACTTAAAATGGAATCTCATTTTATTTGCTGTTGAAAATTTACATTTTTTTTAGTTGAAAATCATCTATCTGGTTGAAACTGTCTTTTTTTGTAAAAAATTCATCTCCTGGGGTTAGAAATTCAAATGTTCGTTTGAAATTTTTTTATAAAACATGCACGATTTTAATTATACGTTTGATTATTTGGTTGAAAATGGAACCGATTTTGTTGAAAATCCTTCTTTCTTTTGAAAATGTATTTTTAACTAATATATACATATATATTCCATTGTTTCAAGAATTATAGAAAATGTACTTTCTGATTAAAATTTATTTATATTTGGTTTCGGAAAGTCAAATGAAATCTTTTTTTGATGGAAATTCAACTATTTTTATGAAAATTTTACATTTTAGTTTGAGAGATGTTGAGGGAACGGAGCCTTCAAACCCGTCAAAGGGAGAGTAATAAAATACAATACTTTTCGTTTGAAACTAATTTTGGTGTTGAAAGGCCAAACTGAAATGTTTTTGGGATGTTAATTTAATTTCTTTTCAATTTTGTTTTTTTTTTATTAAAAAAAATTAATTAAGTAGTAATTTCATATTTCTGGGTGAAAATGCAACTGTTGAATTTTTTTGTTGAAATTTTTTTTTAGAAATTGTCAGCAGTTAAAGATAACCTTACAATATCATAAAAACTGCTAGAATATTTTCCAAATGATGCCGTTTTTTACCAAATTTAAGTATTCGGTTAATTTTTTGTTAATGTGATGAGGAATTCTCAGCTCTATCGAATGTTCGGGTTTCCTAAAAATTTTGAAAATGGATTTTTTGGAAAAAAAGCCCATTTTACTTTTTTAAATGTATTATACCACATCAATTTATACACCTATTTCCTTAATCATGATTTTCTCGATCGGCATACATTACCGCCTCTCGTAAAATTAATATTAAAATTTTTATAAGTGTTTCTTTTTTTTGTTTATATTACCAAATAGAAGAGTAAACATCAAGGAAAAAAGTGGTTTAGAAATGAATTCCTTTCAAAAGAACCTTTTCCCCTTTTTTAATATATGGCACCATGTCTAATAATATATTTAAAAAAAAACGATTCACCAAAAAAGGTTTTTAATTAATTGCACGAGAAGTGGTAATGTATGCGGTTCGAAATAGTCAGAGTTGAGTAAATAAGTATATAAATTGATGTGGTGCCATATATTGAAAAAGTGAAATAAGCTGTTTTAAATGCAGTTCGTTTCTAAGCAACTCTTTTTCTTGATATTTGCTCCTTTCCTTAGTAGCTTTTAAAAAAATAGACAATTTTGATTTTTTTTCGAAAATGTTCTTTTTTGCAATGGGAAGAAATTGTATACCAAAAATTCAAACTTGAAGGAAATGTAGTAAATATTATCGAAAATCCACAAAAACAAAAATAAAAAAGTTTGCAGGTAACCTTTTCGAAAAATCCATTTTCAAAATTTTCAGAAAAACCGCCATTCTCTAAATTTTTAAAATTTAAATATTGTTTTGTATTATTCGATAGAGCTGAAAATTCCTGATCACATGAAAAAAAAACCAAATGAGTATGTGCATTTGGTAAAAAACTACATCATTTGGAAGAATATTTGTTCCGTTTTTATGAAATTGAAAGGTTATCTTTAACAGCTCACCATTTATGACAATAAGTTTTTCAGTTAAATTCTGAGGACCTCATGCAGACCTCATTGCATGATTTGAAATGGAATTAGTCTACAGATATTTTAACTTAATCAAATTGCTGTATCTTCTAATCGCCTGAAAAAATGTAGTTAATATTTTCTGCTCACCCTTTTCTTCAAAAAACACAATTTTTGTTTCATTCTCATTAACTTTGAGGGCCATGTTCCTCATGCTAGTAATCAGCCTGCTCAACATCCTTTGCAATCCTTCAATTAACTCTGCCATAAAAACCTTATCATCTGCAAATATTAACCCACAAATTGTCGCTTTTACAAATTCCACCTTGAAAGATTTTTTTTCATTTTGGTCTGAAAACAATCATGAGGTATCAGAATAATAACAAATAACACCCTTATAGTTACAATATCTTTTAGGTCTATCTGAATATGAATA
>NC_046658.1:77275412-77287053 GCF_010883055.1 Belonocnema kinseyi | reverse complement strand
TCTGCAAGTGCATAGTTAATAGCAGTTCCTCGCTTGCACCAAAAATTGTCAGGAAAAATGCTGTGACAACAGCACACAATTTGACGATGTGCCAGGACACTTTCTTTTTCTGACAAGAGAATTTAAGGTAATATACATAAGGTGTATAAATAATTTTTATCTCTTTATTTCGAAGCAATCCTTTGTGATAAGCCGATTTCAAATATTGCCTTCTGATTTTTTTAAATAAAGCTAATAATGTCACCAAATCGTGTTGTTTTGTTTAACTTTTTTAAGTACCAATCTCCCTATGTCTGTCAGCTTCTTTTATCACTTACATTGAAGGCTCTAAATAAATTCATATTTTGTCATTGGGACCCAAGTATTGCTTCCAACGATTTATTTTTAATAAGCCTGGCTTTGAACATTTATACATTAGAGATGAACCATCTTATCCCTTCCACTCTTGTTTTAAAAATTTGAAAAATGAGTAAGACTGAACAGTGGGAAACTGGTTATATGAGATCGAATGTATTAAAAAACGTTACCATTCGCCGTTTACAGTTCTCAGTTAGTAACGCTATCTTAAAAAAATGGAGATATTTATTGCCTCCGCACTATACACTTTCATGGTTTCGTTCAATTCTATTGGTAAGTCTAGTATGTAATATTGATGTTAATTTAAAGTATTAAATGTTTTTCATGTGTGGACCATATGAAAATTTTTACTTACCCTTCATAGGAAATAATTGTAATTTTTTTTAATCAGGAAGAATGATATTCTTCACAAACGTGAAAAGTGATATTTTAAAGCTTTTCCTTTTTATTTTACTATAGAAAAAAATTACAGGCAGTGTATATTTCAGATATTATTGTTGGTGCTATAGCTATGGTCCTAATTTGTAACCTCAACTTTAAAAAAGTGAATATCGTTCTAAACTAGAATCGGTCATAAAAACCCTCCTAAAGCAAACAACTAAATACTGTATTAAAATCAGCAGAAATAAACAGCTTAAATTAACCAAAATAAATATTTACACAATAAATTCCATGAAAAGCTTTGATTTGAAGTTAGATAAAAAGGTTGCAAATAGTTAGTAACTATGTATACATATTTAAATGTAGCTGCGAAGTGGCCTGTCGATACAAATTATTACTTAACTTTAGATAAAAAATATCTCTGAGAGTAACTGTATATACACGACTAATAACACAGGACCACAAAATGGTTTGGGTATTCTGCTGGGATTCTAATAGGTATACTTTATGTTTTTGGGGTCGCTGAACATTAATCTATTCGCAGAATGGATCCAGCACGTCAGATTTATAGTAAAATTCAAATAATCGTTAAAAACCTGGAATTTCTGCATAAATTTCGACCCCGAACCTACAAATCCCAAATTAACAACCCTCAAACCCACAAACTAACAAGTCCGAAAACCACAAACAAACAAGCAACAAACCTACAAACCTCAAACCCACAAGCTGCATATACACAAAAGTACAAACCCCAAACCCACACACCTCAAAACCACCAACCTCAATTCCACAAACCAAAATACCTCACATATTATAATACTTACAATTATAAGAAATACCAAACGTTCGTAAAATGAGGCAAATATAAAATTTTAATAATAATTTTTCGTAACATAAAAGCAATAACTGCTCAATTATTAGTAACTTTGAACTGATACCGTAATCAAAAAGTATTATGGTCTAATGTGCGACTATTTACAATTACGTTTTATTAAATCAAAAATGATCTGAATTTCCACGGTACATTATGCAGAAAGTAATTATGAATATAAATGTACGCGCCGAAGAAACCTGGTAAGTGAAAAACGCACACAGCAAACAAAAATTGGAATATAAGTCAGGGGATTTTATTGGTCAGCAAAAAGTCACGGATTTCATACAAAAATTTTTCAAAGGAGCTTTCAATAATAATGGATGAGAAAAATCAGAAATTGAGTAAGGAAAACTAGAACTTTTTAAAATGAAGATATACAGTAATCTGGTTGTAATATTCTTGTTAGTATTTTGGTTAAACAATCACCTTTTCATTTTAATAATTTTACTAATTTCGTTAATTGTCATTCTTTCTGGTAGAAAATTTTACTATTTTTTGAAAATTTAATTTTTGTATAAAACTCATATTTTGATGTTGAAAAGTTAAAAAGAAATCTTTTTCAAATGAAAATTAATTTGTTTAATTTGTCTCTTCAATTAGAGAATTCAACCGTTTTAGTAGCAATTTCATATTTTTTGGATAAAAATGAAAATTTCGGATTAAAAATCAGTCTTATTAGCTTAGGGATTCAACTATTTTGTTTCCAAATTATGATAGAAGCACTTTTCCAACGAAAATTTCTATTTTTAGTTGAATATTCATCTCTCTGGTTGGAAGTTGAACTGTTTTATCGGAAACTGATATTTTCTTATTAAAAATTAAATGGCAAACATAAAAGTTTATATAGTCCTAAAATTTTTTTTTTTAATAAAGGTACATTTAAACAAAAAAACTATCAACTATAAACGCAGTAGTTGATAATTTACCCAGCATGCTTTTAACCTAAATAGAAAATAGTTAAATTCAATAATAGACAATGAATTTTCAAACAAAAGAATTTAATTTTTAACTAATAATTGTATAATTAATTTTTTAGCTACAAAAATTTATTAACATTTAAAAGAAATTATTTTTGAACAAAATTGTTCAAGTTTCAATATAAGAAGTCAATTTTCGACAAAATATTAATTGTCAATAAAACTGTTCAACATTAAAGCATGCGGCTCAGTTGCAGCAAAAAATGTGCATTTTTAAACGAGAAGATGAAGTTTTTGCCAAAAAAAAAGAAAAATTATCAACAAAATATAGACATGAATTTTGAACCAAATAAAGGATTTTTTAGGCGATTACGTACAAAAAATATAATAGTTACATTTTCAATTAAGAATCATAAACTTCTAACCGAATATATTTGGATTTGTATTGAGTTCTATTATTTCCGTTAATATTTAAGACAAAAACTATAAAGAAACTTTGAAAATACGTAAATTTATTAATGGATGTCAATATTAATTTTAAAAAAGGCTATGGAAATGAATAAAGTGAAAAATCCACCAGTTGAAAAAAAAACAGATAGCTTAACAGATTTAACTTTGTTTAAAACAATGAATTTGAAATTCTTAAAGCTTGAAAATAGGGTAATAACACAAATTGATTTGTTTCTGTGCACATGAGGCAGGTAAAACGTAAACTCAACTTCCTCGTTTTTTATTTAACGCTTAGATATTATATGAAATCAACCCGACTTACGGTTTGAGCACAAAGATAAGGAAAAAAATTCTTTGTGCATACAATTTTATTGTTATAAGCGAATTTTAAAGACATGCGGGATTTTCATAGTTTTTGCACGTAAAAAGTCCTGTGATATTTAATACGTATCAACACCTAACATTGACCTTTGCTGTAAATTTTCTGTGTCTAATATCTACCATACAAATTTTCCCAAGAAAAAAGGACGAACATTTTATATTCTTTATCTTAAATTATTTGCAGCAAATAAAAATTTTAGGTTCTGATACCTTTTAGATTACACAAGAATTTTTAGGTGAAAGAAGTATAAAAAACCCCGCATGTCTTCAAAGTTTGTTTATAATAATAAAATTGTAGGCGCAGCGGATTATATTCCCTCTCTAACATCCTCACTCTAATAAACTGCAACGAACCGTCAAGAATACAAATACATAACAAATATCCCCCCCCTGGATTAATGTACGTAATTTATTATTTTCAGAACTAGTATAATATAATACTTAAAACCGATGAAAATTTTTGTATTTAAGATAGTACAGGCTTTGCAAGGTGAAAACATAATTTTCAAAATGTCAAACACCAACATTTTAATCTAGAAATATATCTAACATGTGATCTTTTATAAAGAAAACGAAAACAATTTTCCAAATACAAATTTAATTTTCAACAATTTTTAGAATAAAAGACATTGATATCATAAAACAGGACTTTTTAACAAAATTATGAAAGTTTCAAAAGTAATAAAATTTTGAACAAAAAAAAGTAAATAAAAAAATTAAGTTGTTGCACCTTCGAGACAAAAAACAAATATTATCTGAAGAAAATGAATTGTCACCCACAAAATTTGAATTTTGAAAAACAAAAATTAATTTTCAACAAAATCGTTAAATTCTTCACGAGTGATAAGCCTTCATTCAAAGAAATACGATTTAAATAAATAATTTAACTGGTACACATGCAGTGAAATTTGCAATGAAAAAAATCAATTTTAAATCAAATAATTCAACTTTCAACCAAAGCGGTGAATTTTCAACTAAAAATATGAATCTTTAACAAAAAAATGATTTCTGAAAAAGTGGTTCATCTAAAATTTTCAAAGAAAGTTTTTGAATCCCCCAGCAAAGGAAATTCATTTTTAAGTAAAAATTTCCATTTTTATTCAGAATTATTAAATTTTTACTGGAGAGAATAAAATTTTAATAAGAAAGACAATCTTTAAAAAATTGAATTCTTATCCCAAAAGGGTGTTAGTTTGAATTTTCAACACCAAAATATATGTTTCAAACGAAAAGTAAATTTTCTAAAAAATAGTTCAATTCTCAAGAAAAAAGGATGATTCTTTAACAAACTTGTTAAATTTTCAATCAGAAACTTGAATTTTTATTTTCTCTAAGAAAGATACAATTTCTACTAAAGTTGATGAATTTCTGAATTAAAAAGACAAATTTTCAAAGAAATTCTTTAATTACAACAAAATCGGTTAAATTTGTAACCAAATAAATTATCTTTTCATTAAAATGGTGAATAGAATTTCATTTTATTTAAAGCTAGAAATGTAAGTTTTTTAACCAAATAAAATAAATATTTAACGAAACAATTAAATTTTCAATCAAACAGATCAATCTCCAAACGAAAATAAATTAAATTAAATTGAATTAATTCAAAAATTTAAAAAAAATTAATTAAATTATTATTATATATTGACAATAAGCGGAATAGTTCAATTTTTATTTAATAAAATTAATTTTTTTTCCTTTTCAACCTAATTGTTGAATTTTGAACCAAGAAGCGTAATTTTCTACCAAAAACACATATTTTGAAATAATAGATGTATTTTTAACTAAAAGCGATAAATTTTCGACTATAAGTAGAATGGAGTAGTTTCCAGATACAGAAGTAAGTTTTGAAGCAAATAGAATAAATGTTCAATGAAATAGTTTAATTTCCTACCAAACACATCAATTTTCTACAAAATATATATTAACTGTCTATAAAAAAATCGAGCGAAAATTTGGTTGCATTTTTAGTTAAGAAAATTAGTTCTCATTTGCAAGGAAAAGTAATTTTCAACCACAAAAATTAATTTTTTATGAAAAAGGGACAAATTTTGAACAGAATAGATAAAGTTTTTTTTGAAACACATAAATTTACAGAAAAAATAAAATAGCATTATTTTTAGTTAAAGAAATAAGTCTTTAAGCAAACAATATAAATTTTCAAAGAAATAGTTACATTTCCAACCAAACAAATTAATTTTCAACAAAATGATTCAATGCCTATATAAAAATTCTACAAGAAATTTAGTTCAATTTTTAGTTAAGAAACGTAATTTCATATGAAAAACCTTATGTTCAAACAAAACAATAAAATTTGTACTAAAAATATTAATTTTTAACAAATAAATAGTTCAATGAAATCTTTTAGTATTTAATTAAATCTTCAATCTTAGTTGAACTTTCAACGAAAAAAGTGAATTAGTCATCACAAATGGCAAAATGTCAAACAAAATACAAAATTTTTCAAACAAATAGAGGAATCTTCAACTGAAGAAGATTGATGTTTAAAGAAGCATATTGTGGTGCAATTGCAGAATAGGGGCGTCACCTGTTTTTTGGCTGGAAAACAGTATTTTTCTGCCACAAACTAATAGAATCTTTAACTGAGCGATAAATAAAGCCATTTGACCAAACAGAAGTATAAATTATTGTTACTTTTGTTATTAAGATATACTAAATGTGGGTATGTCACGACATCAGAATGATCATATTTAATTCACATTTTCGGTGCTTTTAAACATCCAAACAGCCAGAAAAACCCCTTTGACAGGTCACAAAAATAATGTTGTCAACACACTTCCCTTTCCCAACGTTTAAGGTTTTTTTCAAAATTTTATGTGCCTGTAATTCTTGAGACTGACAACTTACAAATTTTTAATGAGCAAATCATTTATTACAAAATTACTAGTTTTATCGATCGATATTTTGTATAGGTCGGAGTATAAAGATTCTAATAGTTCTTTGCCAGAAAAATGGTTTTTCCTGACAAAATAGAGGTGACGTCCTTATTCTGCAATCTAACCCATCTTGTTATTAAACTTTAAATAAAAAATTAATTTTAAAAAAAAACTCATTTTTAAGCCAAAACAATGCATTTTTAACCAAATATATTAATTTACTACCAAAAAAGATTTATTTTTACAAAATCCCATATATTTCCGACCAAATAGTTAAATTTTCACTTAGTAAAATAATTTTTTTAAATTAACGAATAGTTAAATTTTGAAGAAGAAAAAAAGAAGTTTTTTACTAAAATTATCATTTTTCAGTTAATTTATCCAAGATATGAAAAAACATGAAGCAACATAAATTGTGCATCAAAAAAACATCTGCAATTTCTTCTGTAAGTATTTTTTAATGCGATACGTAGTTTTCGTTCTAATTAAAAAAAAATTAAATTGTTAGTTGTGCGCCACAGGTTACGAAAAAAAATAAATAGACAAAAGTTGCCCTTCCAAAAAAGAGTGAAAACCTATCCGAATTTGTCATGAATATTTTTTTGATAGGACTTGTAGTTTTTATTTCAATCGGAACAATAAAAAAATAAATTAAATTAGTTAAAAACGGCACAACCCGAGTAAAAATATATCGTCTTGAGTTCGACTTGGCTCGTCTTGAGTTCGTCTCTAAGACGGCTATGTCTCGCTGACGGACAGGGGCGAGACTAACTAGTCGAAAACGTAAGTCTTGAGTTTATGACTAAGGTTTATAACGGGTTTTGAAGACATTTCGGGGTGGACTTGTCTGGAGACGAGAAGTTTAAGTCTTAAGAGGTAAATCGAACTTTTTCTAAAGAAATTTGTATTGCCAATGTAGGGCTGTAATATTTTTCAGTGTAAAATGGCGAAAGTTTTACTTTGTAAATTTTATTTCCCATTATACTCCGGCCTCTACAAAATATCGATCGATAGAACTTGTAATTTTGTAATAAATTATTTGTTCATTCAAAATCTAAAAGCTGTCAGTTTCAAAAACTGCAGTCACATACAATTTTTTGTAGAAAGATTAAAACTCTGATTTTCTACATGTATCTAGTGAACTGTTGGCGATAGGAAATGGAGGTACTGTCAGCCTTTTGTTTTTGGTTTCCTCGAGTTTGGCGAGTCTTACAAAAAGGTCTTGGCTGTAGCTTGGCTATGTCTTGGATGAAGACTTAGCCAATACGAATTATTTTTACTCTGGAAGGTACGAAGAAAACTAATATCAAAAGCTGTATACCCAATATGGTTCTAGTGATTTATTACTAATAATTTTTGCATAGAACAAGTAAATTTTCTTTTAAACGTAAAAAGGCCGATTAATAATAATTGAATTAAATTTTTGTATAAAAGTGATAAGAAACAGAAAGAAATGAAAAGACAAAAGGTGTTCAATCCAGAATTATCTTAAAATTATTGTTAAACTTTTGTTAAAAAATATATTAAAAATTAAAATTTGCTTTAGAGAAAATTTCTTCATGTCTTATTTGTGTCGTATTATACAGTAAAATATTTTTTAAACTGAAAAAAATTATATGCAATTTATATTAACAAATAGAGCTTACTAGTTTTCAGAATTTTCTTGGTTCTTTCAAGTCTAGAAAGCTATTTCTGTACAAATAAGGTGGAAATGACTCTTTTCTGAGAAAAAAGAAGATAATTTATTTCTTTTTTTAACCTTCATTATTTATACAGAAACATAAATTTCGATTTATTTGAATTTTTGAAGATTATTCTTTTTGAAAAGAAAACTCTGTAAATATTATACACAATGAATTTTTTCAGAAAAATAAATATTATCTTTTTTTAATTTTAGTAATTTATAACAAATAAAATGGTCAATTATGGACAATATTATGCAGTTAGATTAGAACTAGTGAGCCATTTTACTTCAGATAAACTGTAAGATAAATTTTTCCAAGAAAAGAGGACGATATTGTTATATTTGTTACCATAATTATTTATAAACAAGCTAAATATTAGCAGTTAAAAAATGTAAATATAGAAAAGGATAATTTTTTGTGCAAAATGTACGAAAATTACGCATGTCTTAACATTTTTTAAACAATATTAGCAATATTAGCATTGTATAAACAAAAAAATTCTTTGCCTCATTTATATTCTCAAATTGTAATTTGAGTTGATTTCCAATATATCTGAGTTTTAAAAATGAGAAAGGAAATAATTTTGTAAGAAATGAATTTATTTCCTTATTTTTAAACAAAAAATTAACTGAAAAGTTTAAAAAACTTACGCCTCTTAGGAATCTAATGTTGTTTGGTTCTAAAAAATATCTCTAGGAAGGTTTAAAATAATTAATCAAATTGGTGTTGGCCCAACGAGAAAATGAATAAAAGTAGACATAATTTATTTTATTTATATCCAGCAGATATAATAATTTGTTAATTTATTCAACTTGTTTTCAAATTTATATATATTCTTGCTACTAAAAAACTAATTGTGCTCGAATTGCAAAATGTTTACGCTTTTAATATTAGGAAATAAAGAACAACGAAGGTGAGTGTGCTATTCACTTGCCTAATATCTGCAGAAACAAATCAATTTGGGTGTTTAGTCTATTTTCAAGTTTTAAGAAATTCAATCGCATTGTTTTAAATGAACTTAAATCTGTCCAACAATCTGGTTCTTTTTTTAACTTACCGATTTCTCATGTTTTTCTTTTCTATCGCTTTTTTTAATTCATACTTAGAGCCTCAAATAAATTCACATGCGTTCAGAAAATTAGTATTTACTCAATGGAATTACCTAATAATAATACTTTATAAAATAAGTAAATGAAATAAATAAGAATCTTTTCTTTAAAAATAGTTAAAGCTTTTACAGTAAGTTGTACAGATTGTCTTGGTTTTTATGCTTATACTTCATGTTTTTTGATTGTTTAAAAAAAATTGTTCAAAAAATTTTTTTATTTTAAATAATTCTCATTTTTTCCTTGTTTTGATGAAACTTTCACTTTATAATTATAAACTGAATTAATAGAAATCAATTCAGAAATCTAAATATTTTGTTCAATAATTCATTTTTTCAATTGGAAACTTTACATTCATATTTTTGACACGGATTTCATCTTGTTAAACACTATAATTTGGTTAAAAATTCATATATATTTTTTGCTGAAAATTCGTATTTCTTCGTAGAAAATTAATATTATTAGTTAAAATTTCATATTTTTGGTGAAAACTTCAACCACTTGGTGGAATTTTGCTCTTTTTTGTTAAAAAATTATTTTTTGTACAAAATTAATTTCTTCTTAAGAAACTTGAACTATTTTGTTAAAGAATGGTTTATTTTCCTTCTAAATTAACTTTTGTAGCTAAAAATCAATCACATGATTTTTAGTTGAAGATTCATGTATTTAATTAAAAAATTTGTGTTTTAAATAGATAAATTTTAAATTAAGAATTATCAGTTTCCGACAAAATAGTTAAACTTTGAACCAGAGAGATGAATTTGTCTCTAGAAATAGGAATCTTCGACAAAAAAGTGGTTCAACCGAAATTTTCAAACAAAATAGTTGAATTCTCAAAAGAAGATTAATTTTTAATCAAGGAGTTGCATTTTTGGCAAATAAATATAAAATTTCTACTAAAACAAAGGAATTTTTTAATGAAAAAGACTTTCAAACAGAAAGTTTTTAACAAAAAGTAAATTCACTACGAAATAGTTAAATTTTCTGCAAAAGAATGAATTTTCAACTAGAAGCTTGCATATTTATTTTATCCAAGAAATAAGCAATTACTACTATGGATGAATTTTTAAATTAAAAAAAAATTTTAAAATGTAGTCGTATTTTATCTAAAAAAGATTTCAGATTGTTTTTTAGTACCTAAATTTAAATTAAAAATTAAGAACATGGCTGAATTTATAAAAAAATAATAAATTTTATAACTAAAAAGGTAATATTCAGGAGGAAAAAAATGCAAAAAGACATAAATATAAATACAAGGCAATTGTATGGCTAACCAATAGTTTATATCAGGCTTACCGCAAATCTTCATTAAAATTTTTTTGTTATAATGATTACTATTCAAAGAGCTTCTCTTATTTTTAAATTTAAGTCCCAGACTTTTCCCTGACCAATAAAATTCTCTTACGAAAAAGCATGGAGGCCCGTAGAGAATTATTCAACAAGAAATTTCATCTATCAGACATATAGGTTTCATACCCCTAACACACCCCCACGAGAACCTGAAAACTACCCTTAAAACCAAAAATGTTAATTCTTCACGAAATCGACGTTTTGAACACTGTAATCTCGTCTTTTTTACTCAATGTTATTCATATTGGTCTAGTGGAATATTTATCATCAATAATTCGCAGGTTTTCTGGACAAGCCGAGGTCTAAGGCAAGGGTGCCCTTTGAGTCCGTTACTATTTAGTATCCTATTGGCAGACTCAGAGGAGAAGCTAAAGCAGAAAGGGAAAGGAGGAACGGTTTTGGGTAATAGCAAACTACACTCTCTAGCATACGCGGACGATGTAGTTCTATTAGCAGATGATGAGAAGGGGATGAACCTAATGATGAGAATCTTCGAAGAGTATGTGGGGACAAAAGAGCTGGCGGTGAACGTAGATAAGACAAAGGTGATGTGTTTCAGAAATAGAAAGAGCAAAATAAATTACGTTTGGAAGATGAACGGACAAAAAGTGAAAATTGTGGAGTTCTGTTACCTAGGTTTTTGGTTTGTGGCAGAAGGGGGAAACGAGCTGCAGGTGAGGAAAAGAATTGAATGCGCTAGTAAAGTAATGGGCCAAGTATGGGGTATAGGAAAGAGAAGGCTTAAGAACGATTGGAGAATGAGGGTCCGGTTGTTTGATGCGTTGGTGTGGGCGGTATTGTGTTATGGTGTGGAGATCTGGGGATGGAAGAAACATAGGAAAGTAGGGAGCATGCATGAGCGATTCCTGAGGTGGGTAATGGGTGTTAGCTGGAGTTGCCCAGGATATATGTTAAAAGAAGAGTTAGGAAGAGAAAATATGGTGACTAGACAAATTAAGAGAGCATGGAGGTTTGAAGAGAAGCTAAAAAGGGGAGAGGGAAGTAAAATTGCACAAGCATGTTTCGGCGAAATTCGGAACAATGAAGCGAAAGGCAATGTGGGAAATTCAAAATGGGAGGAAAAAAGGATAAAAATGAGAAGGGTGTGTAATATTCGAGAAGGGGTTATGGAGTGGCAGGACATAGAGTGAGAGCTATTGGTTAAACAAGGAGAAGAGAGATGGACAAAGATTATAGATTCGAGGTACAATAGATGGTATATGATGGTCAAAGGGTTGACGGAACC
>NC_046658.1:77238514-77275312 GCF_010883055.1 Belonocnema kinseyi | reverse complement strand
TGGAGTCATGGGCACATGTATTAGAGAGATGTGCAGGAGAGGAAGAGGGACAGTTGAGTGTGGATGAGTGTGTAAGATGGATCTTGGATGGTAGTGGACAGGTAGTGAGGATGATGAAGAAATTGGATGAAGTAAGGGAAAGCAAGGGAGTAGGGCAGAGCCAAACGGGTGATCCTGAAAAGGGACAGTAAAAAGCGGAAATTGTTTTCAATATCGTGAAAAATGCATTTTTTTATGGTAAGAGGAAACGGAAGTCCTGGAAGCTCGCTCATTTTAGGAATTAATATCACTACTGTTACCATTTTTTATCCTACGCAATGCGAAAGAGATTAAATACATACATACATACATACATACATACATTCATTAACAATAATTCATTAATTTTTTATTATTTAAATAAATGGAATTTGTTTGAAAATTCGTTTTGTTTCTTAAAAATTATTACTATTGTTCTATTCGAATAATTATCAACATTAGTTCATTAATTCTTGAAATTTTATTTCTCTAAATGAAGGTTTATCTTTTTAGTGATAAAAATATGTTGGTGAATTTTTTTGTTTTTGCTTAAAATTTACTTGAGGTTCAATAATTTAGGAGCAATTCCCAAAATAAGTGATACATTTTTCAATAACTTCTGAACCTCTTCATCCCTGCGTGATACTTTTTCCATTGGTCTTAACATGGAGAATGGTACTTCGGTAGACCCGCACCATCCCCAAAACGTATCACGTATTTTGTGAATGACCCCGTAGGTTATCATTTATTTATTTCATGTTTAAAAAATATTTATTTACTGAAAATTTCTCGTTTGGGTTGAATTTTTTTTAAATTGAAATTTCATCTCTTTTGGATTATTATCATTTATATTGTTGTGTTGAAAATTTAATTCCTTCGTAAAAATTTTAGTATTCTGTTAAAAAGTCATCTTTTTTTGTAGCGAATTCTTTGTTTTAATGAATAATTAGATTTTTAGTTGTAAAATTTTTTTCCGGATTATTCTATTATTCCGTTTATAAAAGATCATATGTTAAAAGTATTACAATATTAAAATGCTGGAAATACATGAAAATTTTTCTAATGATGTTTTCACCCTGCACAGCTTGTGTTATCTTAAATTTAAAAAAAGTCATTAGTTTCAATTCTTATGCCTTACTATTTCTAGAAACTATAATTATGTACGGTAAGGGGCGGGGGTAGAAATATTTTGTTGTTCCTTGAATTTAAACATATATTTTTCTTTTGTAATAATGTGATGCTTCGGTTAACTTTAATAACCAGAATAAATCCTCTCAAAGTGACAATATTGGTAAAATTTGGAATTAATATTTATCGTTATAGAGTGACAGTCCATACGCGCTTATGTGCCAGAACTAAAATTTTACAGGAGGCATAAGATACCTTTTATATGTAACGCATTTAATTTTGAAAAAACGACTAGAAATCGTCCTGAGTTCTTGTGAAACTCTTTTTTTTGCGGAAAGGCCGCTTAGAAGAAAGCAACTACATATCCTCGAGGAAGCCATTGACAAAGAACGGTGCATCCTAATAAAATGCTGAACCTGGCGCACATGAAGCGATAAAGATTTTCTATTTTTCAATTAAAAACTAAATATAAATACAAATTTTAATCCACTACGCAACTCTATTAAATCGTGAGAGTCTGAGAAAAAGCAACCATCTTCCAAAAACGTATGTGAACGTAGAGAAGTGCCTTTCTAGGAAAATTGAATATATTATACTAAAAGCTGTACAAATTTTGGACAGTATATTTTTTTATTAGTAAGAAAGTACTTTCTAGCTCTTTTTGTATTTTGTTCAACCCTCAAAGCATTATCCAGGAAGAAGCAACTGTTTCTAGAAAATCCCTTATGAATAGGGCTGCGCACATTGGTCTGGAATAGGAATTTACTGTTCATAATCGCCCACACTTAATATTTCTTAACCGATTTAAAAGTTTTTTTTAGAAATGCTCAACAATTAATTTTTAAGAGATTTATGGTTTGCTTTTTTTTATTTTTTTTTTCACAGAGCAATAATATATAAACAAATATAGTGACAAAATTGACCATTTTAGCTGTGTGAATTTTTATCTCAAGAAAAAGTACAGATAGAAACTCACTATCAGCCGGAATTATTGCACATGCATTCATAGAACATAATTAATGTTAATAATATTCAACTTAATTATTATAAACAATTTTTATAAACTAATTATTATTAGTGTTTTTTTATCATAGAAAAAATCGTTTATTTCACGCTAGTTGCTAATATTTTTCATAAGAGTCATAATTTGTAACAAAAAAATTAGCATGAGTTAACAACTATTGTTTTTATAAACATATCTATAAGCCAATTCTTTATAAACGAGTTTTTCTCATAGCTGAATTAATTTTTCTGAACAAAAGTGATTGACAATTGTCTTTAAAGCCATTTATATACTTTAAGCTTTATCAAACATAAAAAATATAGATTGTTTATAACAATTCAGTTGAACAGGTCTTCTAATCGGCCGTTTCCTCGTAGTAAAAACATGTTTTTTTCTTTAATAATTATTAGAGTGACATTTATTGCGGTGACTAACCAACGAAATTAAATATTCGGTATAACACTGAATCCAAAATTGGATACGGGACATTAAATAATAATTTGCGTAATTGTTAATTACAATTTTAAAACAATGCGTGACAATCTGCGGTTGGTCGGAGAAAAAAGTTATTTTTTCTTCAATCATTTTTGTGATAATCTTATTTGGGTTATTGAATCAATGAAAAAATTGATACTTTTAATAATAATGAGATTATTATAAAAAACTTAAAATAAATAAATTACGATTATGTATATAAAATGGTTACATGATTTCTCTTGCGAGAGCAAGTGCGAGAGATGCCCACCTAGCGGTGAACCTGGATCTGTACTTTTTAGTTGAGAGTCACTTGTTCTTCATTTGTTTTTCATGAAGTTACGTACAAAACAAATGAAAGATAAGTGACTTCTGAATACGCAAGTACAGCGTGATTGCACCTTATTTTCACTTGTTCCTCATTTATTTTTCAGGAAGTTACATAAAACAAATGAAAGATAGGTGACTTCTAAAAACGCAAGTACAGCGTTATTTTTATGGACAGTTTGCTACAGAAATTGTTATTAACAATTACACAAATTATTATTTAATGTCCCATATACAATTTTGGAATCACTGTTAGTTTATTGTCGGATAATTTCAGTGGAAAACCGTCCTTTTTGCATGTAAAAAAAATAAATCAAAGTTTTGTTAAAAAAAATGTTTATAACAATCATATAAATTATTCTTTATTTAATTACGTCGGATAGTCATTGCAATAAATGTCACTCTAATAATTATTGAAGAAAAAAACCTTTTTTTCTATGAGGAAACGGCCGATTAGGAGACTTGTTTAACTAAATTGTTATGAACAATCTATATTGTTTGTGTTTGATAAAGCTTAAAATACATAAATGCTTTAAAGACAATTGTGAATCACTTTTGTTCGGCAAAATCAATTCAGCTATAAGAAAAACTCGTTTATAAAGAATTTGTTCATAGAAATTGTTTATAATAATTAAGTTAAATATTATTAAAATTAATTACGTTCTATGAATGCATGTGCAATAATTCCGGCTGATAGTGAGTTTTTATCTGTATTTTTTCTTAAGATAAAAATTCACACAGCTAAAGTGGTCAATTTTGTCACTATATTTGTTTATATATTGTTGCTCTGTGAAAAAAATTTAAAAAAGCAAACCACAATTCTCTTGAAAATAAATTGCTGAGCATTTCTAAAAAAAAAAACTTTTAAATCGGTTAAGAAATACGACCTGTGGGCGATTATGAACAGTAAATTCCTATTCCAGACCACGCCGCGGCGGATTATGAATAGCAGATTTCAAGGGTAACATTGATTAAAGTATGGATTCCTTGCACTTTTTTTATTTTGTAATAAAACGTTCACTGTTTTTTTTACTACATAGTATTCCTTATAGATTAGAATAGAAAAATGCACAATTGACTGCAATAGACTACATTATTACACTACGCGCCTCGTAAAACGCATGCCGTTATGTGCTCATGCATTGTTACATTTTAGTTGTGAGATCTTATTTGCTAAATCCAGAATACTAAGCAGATATTTTACGCTGTAAAAAACTTTTTAAAACTTAAATTTCTTTTTCCAGATTTGAGTGAACAGTTCTGGCAATGTTGTATTTCTACACGAACCACATCTCCAACAAGGTCGGAAATTTCTGCGGTAAACGTAAATTTATTATCTAGATATGGGCAATCACCACAGCACAAAGAACAGAATCTGCAAGGAACACTAGCAAGGAGAGAAATGCCTCCGATAACAGAAAAATTGATATTACAAGAGGATCCAAGTACCGAAGAATTATTATCTCGATATACGTCACCACCTGAGTAGCACCAAAGAAATGCGCAACGAACATCAACTCAGTCAAGAGAAGAACGTCTGCAAGCATATGGTATAAACTCTTTTATTGAAGCACATAATCGTAGATATGATAATAAATAATCATTGCCTTTTTAAAATATAAGAAATGCATGGCATTATGAAACAATTCCTTGATCTAGTATTTAAATAGTGTAGCTTAAGTGTAGTTAAACTATAGGAATTTATGAAAGATTAATAATTAGCAATTAATTTAAATATCCAAATGAATTTCTGCAAATGATACATCGGAAATCGAGGGAAATATTTTTTATCTAGTGTAAATTAAAATTCTTGATTTTTATTTTTATGTAACTATTAAATTTAAAGATATATTGCTTATAGTTTGTTATATGAAAAAAGTGTGTAATACTATCCAATGCCAATTTAGAATCATGTTCTTGTGATTTAAAAATATAGAAAATTCTTTTTTCTTTGAATAAAAAAAAATTGGAATTATATGGTGCTTCGTTTGACTCTAAAATCCAGAGTGAATTTTCAAAAGGTGATATATATTTTTTTATCTCCAGCTGCTTCCTTATCATCTGGATTATTAATAATTATTGAGTACATATTTAAATAATATTGCTAAAGTATGGTAGTAGAAATTATTTAAAACTGAGTGTTATAATAAAATTAAACATCCTAATGAATTACTTCAAATTTTACTTACCTCTGAAGTTGAGAGTATATTTCTTTACCTTTTGTGAGTTAAAATTCCGAATTGTATTTACCTACATATTTCACAAAAAGGGATGTATGGCAAAATGATGTGATAAAAAATGTATCTTATTTTGCCATTGAAATACATAGCTTTGCTCACTCTTTAAATTTGAATCAGTCAATATGCTTACTAATTTCCATTAGTGGATGAATTGAAGCTATGAATCAGTAGTTCTTACTGATGAATTAGTAATTTTACTGATAAATTAGTAAAAAATAACTGTTTCATATATAGAATTGAGCCATTAATTGAAATTAGTTAACAATTTTAACTGATTAAAATTTAGAGAGTACTATCTCATTTGCTAAACTTCAGGTATTGATTCAAATTTATCTTCTTGTTTATTAAAAATTTAACTGCGAACCAGCAAAAAAGTTTTACTTAAATTCCTCGAAGGGTTTATCGTTATACTTATTTGTAATTTTCGTCAAACATGGTTTAAATTTGAAGAATTCTCTTTTTGTCAATTTTAAAAGTAATCTGTTTTAGATTTCTGATTAATTTTAGGTGACATTAAATTGCCTTACAAACCTATTTTTAATTTGCAATAACGTATTTTATGTCTTGCAATTTTCTGAAAAATGTGTTGAAATGTTTGTAATTATACATATGTAAGACCTTTCCTGAAGGGATTTTCCATATGTAGTTTCTCCATCTTTAGTTATGCTAATACAAAATTCAAATTAAATCTTTACTGCCTTCACTAAAGCGAGTAATTAATGTCAGCCATTCTATTTCGTTCCAAATGTTTCGGCTAAATTCGAGAGATGTAAACGGAAAGAAATTGATGGTTGAACCAAAGTGATTTATCCTTGATCTGAATACAAATATCGTTGAAAACGAACTCACCATAATAGAAAAATCTTGTAACTAGTATTTTGAATCATACTTTCTTTCGACTATAAGTAATAATTAATTAGATTTTAGTATCATTATGATAGTGATATAATGTAAGGATCCCTCGTGCAATCTTTTTTCATTAGGTTTTCTGAAACATTGAATTAGAAGTTTCTTTTCTTATAAAATAATCCTTTACCTTTTCCAGATATTTCAACAAATATTTAAAGGTCAATACGTACATTTTATGCTAAAATCCATTTTAGTCAAACTTAGCTGGCCTTCAAGCACACCGCGTGCGACACTTGCACTTCTTGATTAGATTACAGAATCAGTTATATTTGAAAAATAAATAAATTTTTATCCGCCTCGTGATAAAAATTATCTGCCGTCAGATAATTGCAGTTTTAAATTGTTTGAAGCTTTTTTATCAAACTTAAGTTAAATAACTCGGGCATTCACCATAATGTTGATAAAAGAATACAATTTTTTTTTCAATTCTAACTTTTTTTATCTCTACTTTTATTAATTAATCTAGGATATTTTCAGTTTATGACCAATTGACAAATTTCGTCAAGATGATATCTAAATCTTGTTAAAATCTGCTAAAAATAACACCTTAAATTTACCGATCTCTTAAAAACTAAACTATCCTATTTTTAAAAATAATAAAACTTTTTAAATTCTGCTGTAATTAGGAAATTCCATGAAAATAGTTTCGAAACATATTTTATATTTTGTAAAAATTTTGATAGATATATCTTAATCTGGTAGAAGAAAAAAAAATTTTTCTACATTTTTTGAAATTGGCAAGACAGATCATATTGCAGAGTCGACTATAGGACAGCTCTTGAATATGGCTAAAGCAACTACCTCTAGAAGATAAAAACGAGAGGTCCAAATCGACAATCCCAGAAGGACGACTCAATTGTCTCAGACCGTCGTCTCGGTCATTTCAAACTGGCTGACCCGATCATTGTGAAGGGTCGGTTTGGAAATCTCAGATGGTTGATCTGATTTTCTCAGACATTCCACTCCATCAACTGGATTTAGGATCACGAGTGCATTGACCCTGCCCCTGCTATCTGTCTTTGTATGAATCACAGCAGTTGATGTCAGAACTGAAAAATAATGATTTAGTTTCAAATTAATGAGTACAATTCAAGTTTATCCTAAATCGACTAATTCTATAATTAACAGAGATTACTTAAATAATTATAATCTATTTCAAACTTACATTAACCTCAAAAAGATTTAAATTAAATGTCTTAAATCTCACATTACTAACAGAAAATATTAACGTTACAATTACTTATTTAACACAGGTACTTACAAAATAAGATATTTCCAATGAATCCTCAATAAATACACTTCACTTTACACTGAAATAGTTGGTAAAAACCTTCTTTTTTTAACTGATATCACTATGCTGTCTACGATTTAGTTATGCTAATTGCAGCCAATTAGCGATACCCTTTAAATTTTCACGCGCATGATTGACGCGCAAAAATCAAGCAATGGACCATACGCAATGGCTTATCTAATCCTTGTTGGATGGTCGAAATGAGTGAAAACAATATGTGCGTATTGACCATTCCGACAGCCTTGCTCGCTCTCTAAATTTTGACCATATAACTTTGATCATCCATTTTGCTCCGTACAGAATTCAAAGAATTCACTGAATCCAAAGACTTCACGAAGTTGACGGAAACAAAAAAATCTACGGAATCCAAACCATTCTGGGAATACACGGAATCTACGTAATTTAAGGAATTATTGAAATTTAAGAAATTCATGGAGTTCATGAACTTAACGGTATTCACGGAATTGACGGAAGCTATATATTTCATGGAATTCATGGAATTTATGGAATTAATGGAATTTACGGAATTCACGAAATTGACTGAATCCACGGAATTTATGGAATTTGCGGAATTCAATAAATGTGCAGAATTCATGGAATTCACGGAGTTAATAGAATTCTGAAGAATCCCAGAATTCACGAGATTGCCGGAAGTCACGAACTTGAAGGAATTTACGGAATTCAAGTAATTCACAAAATTCATGAATTTATGAATTCCTTGAATTGCATGAATTCGTTTGATTTCATAAATCCCACAAATTCAATAAATTGTATGAATTCCGGACATACCACAAATCCAGTGAATTCCCTAAATTCAATTAATTCTTTCAACCACATGAATTCCATGATTCCCTTCAATTATATCAATTCCGCGAATTTCTTAAATTCTGCGAATTCCATGAATGCCGCGAATTTCATCAATTCCATGAACTTCGCGAATTGCGTAAATTCCTTAAATTCCGTGCATGCAAAGAATTACATAAATTTCATAAATTCCTTTAATTCTGTGAATTTCGCGAATTCCGTAATTTTATGAATTTCGTGAATTCCTTAAATTTCGTCAATTTCTTTAATTCCGCGAATTCCACGAGTTTGGTGAATTCCGTGCCCTGTATTAGAATGCTGGACAGTGACTTCACCAAATTTGGCACGCATATTCTTTGGACTCCCAGACAGATTGTAAGAATATGGGGGGGGGGGGCATATAGTAGACGAAGATAGGGGGGCACAATCGCAGTTTTTAAACCAATCGGCATGGGATTTTTCACACATATTCTTTGGACCCCTGCATATACGGAAAAAAGTACACGGTAAGATGTACAATTTCGAATAGTAAAGCTGAGGTTTAAAGCGTAACCAGTGTGAAATGAGCAGTTTTCACAGTATTGAGTGCAGTGTGAACCAGTAATTTGAGAGTATACTATTCGAAATACCATTTGTAGCAATAGATAGAACAGCTATTACAGTTTGACATTGTTGAGTGGAAGAGCGTTGGCCACGCCGTTTAAATTACTGCTCCACATTGTAAGGTTTCACTTACAAGCTGATAGACGTTACGTTGTCCGATTGCGAATGAAAAATATTGAATTATACAGTTTACAACTTGCAAGATATCCTCTTTCATACTGGGATAGATAGTGGGAAAGAAAGTAGGTGGTGCAGTTTGAAATAGTAATCCTGTATACCACTATAGGGCCTCACCCCGCACCAATTTCGCAGTGTGAAATTGTAACATCTCCATTTTCGTACTGTGTCAAAAGCTGACTGAGAGTGTTAGAGGTACATTGTGAACCGGGAAAATAAATGTTACTGTGCGAGATTATAATATATCCACTTCCAAACCGTGTTATTCGCTGAGTGATATTTGTTTTATTTCTTGCTATATTAAGTTTACTTTTATAATTAATTTTTTTTTCTAATAAAAACTAAAAGATGTATTGGCATTATAATAAACTACTAATCTACGGTACTAAGGAAAATCTTACGCAAGTGGCATTTCGTTTAGGTTGAATTTAACATTGTCAGTTACGAGAAAATGGACCATAATCGCGAAGTCAATTACGTAAGTTTTTCCTTAGTATTCACGGAAGAAAATGGAAAAATAATTCGTGGGTCCACATATCTCAAGTACACGGAGAAAACTATATCGCATGAATTACAATATATATATATATATATATATATATATATATATCGTAATTCCTGCGCTATATATCGTAATTATCGCATTATAATAACGCAAAATCGTGATATCGTTCATTGCAAGTTTTTACATAATATACTGCATAATTGTGCAATCTATAACGTAATAATTAAGGTTTATTACGCTATCACATTGTATTTTTTCTTTTGTGATCTCGTGCGGGTTCGAGAAGTCAGCAAGCGATTACAGAAAAAATTAAAGATAAAGTTTACATCGATTCTAGGTGAAAGATTCACCGGAACAAAAATTAACATTGCCAGGTAAACTTTACATGAATCAAAGATAATTTCCGAATTTTAACCTTGCCTGGATAATCTTTCATCTTATAATCGCTCCATTTTTATTCGAGGCGTAGCGACAATTACGATGCCAGCGCTATCCTGCGTCGATTAACTTCATTAAATTTGAAGAGAAATGGGGATTCTCATCTGTCAGTTACATTTTGCGCTTTTGCTGAATGGTATTAAATAAGTTCTAATTCGTCTACAATAATGCAATTTATTTCGGAGGAAATATATCAGTAAGAACAAATTTTTGTGTGTGTTTCTGTTGTTAATTCTACATGTTTTACCGAAATTTGCTCACTCCAGCGCGACGCAGTCGATGAGTTCAGAATTATTTTCCTAACTTCAGTGAAACTTTCGCCGAAATATTTTTAATCATTAACCGTTGCAGATCTTACCTGCAGCAAATTTTTACTTTTTCTGTGACTGTTTAAAATCTGGTGTCCCGATTTGTAGCTCAAAGTCACTCATGATCTGCCTTTTTCCCATTGCTGCTAAGGACGCCGTAACAGACGACAGCAAGAAAATTTAACTTCATTTCCTTTTCTGATATTAGTGCATTATAATATCGTACAAAACTCCCGGACCTGTTTGTACGTTATCATATTGCGGTTTTTTTGCAATATTGAGGTTTTGCGATATCATTGTGCGATATCTTTTTCTCCGTGCGTACCACTTTTAAATCGATAGTTCTATTTTTAATTAATTTATAGAGTCTTCGATTCGTTTTTATATAAAAATAACTCCCCTAAAATATTTTTGCAATACATTTTTTTAAGCTATTAACAATCAAATATCTTGATCATTTTTTTTAATGGATTACTTGCGAACGGTTCATCGAAATTCAATAATTAAGTTATGAAAATTATTGTTACAAAGTATACTTTACGCTAAAAAATTTTCGGTCGTAAAAAACATTTTTTTGTTGGTTAAATAATCGTTTGTTTTAAACAATTGAACATTAATAAAACTTCTCCCTCTGTAAAAGAATTCTTTCACATGCCAATAGATTTTACAATCTCTTTCAAAAATTTTGTGAATGAAAAAGTTTGTATTTTGCAGTAGTTCAAAAGTTATTTATTTTTTGTGACCGCGCTCCGACCTCCATCCCTAATCGAGCACATTCGGACGCGATAGTTTAATCTTCAACAAAGTATACTTAAATTTTCAATCAAGAAGGTTAATTTTATACAAAAAAAGGTTTTTTTTTTACAAATCGGTTCAAACATTCAACCTAGTAGTTGAATTGTAAACCAAAAAAGATGAATTTTCAATCAAAAAAATTTATTAGTTGGTATTTAAATTAAAAATCTTCATTATTTTAAATACCAACTATTAAATTTTTTATTGAAAATTTATATATATATTTTTTAATTCAACTACTAAGTTGAATGTTTGAACTTATTTGTTGAAAAAATACTTTTTGGTAGAAAATTAATCTTCTTGGTTGAAAATTTAAGTATACTTTGTTGAAGATTAAACTATCGCGTCCGAATGTACTCGATTAGGGCTGGAGGTCGGAGCGCGGTCACAAAAATAAATAACTTTTGAACTACTGCAAAATACAAACTTTATCTCACCAAAATTTTCGAAAGAGATCGTAGAATCAATTGAAACATGAAAGAATTCTTTCAGAGGCGCAGAAGTTTAATTAATTTTCAATTGTTTATGACAAACAATTATTTAAAGAATAAAAAAATGTTTTTTAATACCGAACAATTTTTTAGCTTAAAGTATACTGGGTAACAAAATTTTTCATAACTCAATTATTGAATTTCGAATGACCGTTCGCGAGTAATCCATGTTTGAAAAAAATGATCAAGAACTTTGGTTGTTAATAACTTTAAAAAAAAAGTTGAAAAAATATTTCAGCGGAGTTATTTTGATATAAAAACAAATCGAAAACTGTATGAATTGATTGAAAATAGAACTATAGACTTAAAAGTGGCACACTTGAGATATTTTGACTCTTGTATTCTTAGCTAGCCTTCGATTCAATGTGCAAATTCAACTTCAAAGTTAGAATATCAATCAGATTTAAGTACCTTGTATCTTAAACAATTTTTTAACTCTAATCTTTCAATAAATTATTTGTAGTACCTGCTTTTGTTTTTACTTTTAGATTTTTACTAAAGGAGATTAGTAGAACTATAATCACTCGATTTTTTTTAAGCTGGAAAATTAAATTTAAATTTAAATATTTATACACTTACAATACATCTGAGGGTAATAAATCCATTACATTTTTTAACCTCAGAATTTTTAAAGAAATCATAAATTAAGTGAATGCTTAAACTAAACATTTAGTTATTAAAATTTAATTTAATTAATTTGAAATATTTTCATCGATCATTTGTAAATCAACCGGTTCATATAAAAGGTGTAAAATGAAAAAATATAACAAAAATATATTCCTCTATTAACCCTGGCTTACCAGCGTAAAATCTTGACAGAGATTTTGTCAACAGAATCCAAGCGATACATTAGCGTAATTAGTTAGAGCGACTGACATAGACTTAGGTGTTAGGTTTTTTAGGTAGGTAGGGTTCGAATCCGACTAGGGTGCGATTTTTCATAGCGTTTAAGAGTTTGATTACGTTTGTGAGTGACCGCACGTGCAATTGCATGATTTTACAAATAAATTGAATGCAGTTATTAAAATTAAAACTTTTTTCTTGTAAGTTTATCATTATATTACATCATCTGTTTCGAGCTGCTGTAATGGAATGTCTATCGATGATTCTATTCGAAGGTACAACTGTGACTTTTGCCTGTTGATGCAAGAGATTTACAATGCAAAACAATAATTTTTTCCTCCCAGAAGGAGCAAGATTTACTAAGCGAAAGTGTAACCTCTACTCTTGCGAGACACGCGCGCAGTGTACAATGCGAGCTGTATCTAGCACAAGCTACAAACTAAGGATTACTGGGTGACATTGTTAAATTATCACTCAACCCCATTCGATCTGGATACGGATTTGCAATGTCACAGAGTAAATCTTGCGCTTTGATGCAGTGGTTCGCTAAATTCTCGCAAAGCGTATGAGTTACTCTGTGGTTGCACGAAAGGCTCCGTTACTGCGCCACAGAGTAATATTTTTCCGTGTGTTATCTAGATTTGCAAACAAATTCACCAGATTTTTCAAAAATGGAAGAAACATTATTTGAAATGGGGATTTTCAATTACAACTGCAGACCAATTAAAAGGTAAATACAATAATAATATGCCTGAAAAAGTAATCTTATATAATACTTTTAATGTCTATCTGTTGAATATAAATAGGAACCTTTTAAAATACGGAGTGGAATTTAAAAAATATTTTCTTCAAATATTTTGTTCAAATACTATTAAATATGTTTTTTTCTTAACATACAACTGAACCTAACGAGTTATGGTTATTTAATTTGTTTAAATTCAACTCTTAAAATTTATTTAAAGAGAACATTCCAATTCTGTCAAAAGGTTGTCTTTTGTTTTAAAGAGAAATTTCTCTAGGTGTATGGAGACATACGAGGGAAGAGGCAGATAGCGGAAGAGGGTAAGTCGCAGTAGTTTACCAATCGGCACTTAATTTTTCACACATATTCTTTGAACTCCTAGACAGGTCGGAAGAATATTGGGGGATTATGAAGTTGGCGGGGGGGGGGAGCTTTTAAATATATAAAATCAAATGGCCTAAAATGTATGATGCTTATGCAAAAATACAGGTTTTGACCGATCAACCGCGTAAGCATTTGATGTCATTAAAGACGTATTAAATACGTTCAACTTGAAGTGTATAGATAGGCGAAATCAAAACCTTAATCCACGCTGGTAATATGTCAGATTTACTTAGAAGGACACATGCGAAGTTTGGTGCGACCGAAGTGATTTAAAATTCTCTTTACAAGTTATGTTGGAATTTTCAGGAATGATGTCAAAATTATAAAAACTAGATTCGATGACTCGAGTACGATTTTAATAATTAAAAACATTTACCATTTTATGTAATTAAGTTAATATTTCTGTTTTACATTCTCTTTGTGCAAATTTCGCAAGTTCTTTAGTATTTCTGAAAAATGAATTCGACAATTAAGATACAATTTTTATGATCAAAATTAGAAAAATATAGTTTCCATGTTTTGTATTCAATTTTTTATTTCTATTTCAATTTCTGAAGGTTTTTCAAAATTTAATTCAAATTTCACTACCGGCTTCGTATTTCTTTAAATCAATTTCCGCGATAAATACTTACAATTTTATGTTGATTCGATTCCAGTATTTCATATTAAAAGTTAATATCAAGAGAAAATTTGTAAGTCACATCGAATGCAATAGAAAATTCGACTTTTAAGCGCGTAGTTCATTCACAAGTTAAGTTAGTCTTAAGTAAAAAAGAAGTTCTTCTTGATGGGCTTTAGATACTTTTTTATAACTTTATACCAATTTTATTGCATTTCCGTTTGTTCTGCATGTATAATATTAATTAGAGCGGCCGCACCTTGGCGGCAAAGCCGCTGTCCCAGGGCACAGGTAGTTACAAAATACGTTTTAAATATCTAAAACACCTTCCGAGTTTTAAAATATTTAAAATCTTTTTTTAACCTCTAAAATTACGGAATATCCTTTAGAACAATTTAAAAATCCTTGACAAATATATTATTAAATCTTTTCAAACAATGTCGTAAACTTAAATTATTCAAAATAAGAAATCATTCAAAACCTAGCCGGAAACACCAGGAAATCGTTTTTATTTTGTTGAAACATTAAAAGATAAAGCACCCAGCCAACTAAAATTTGAAAAAAGTCAGGGGATTTTAGTAGCCAGGAAAAAGGCAGAGATTTAAAACAAAAATTTTGCAAAAGATCCCAAAATAGTAATAATTAGAGAAAATGAAAATTGGTTAGGGAACAATTCGAGAATTTTAAAAATTAATATTTAGTTAGTAATTTAATTGCCTTGTATTTTTATTTATTTTTGTATTTCTTTTTCATTTTCTTCCGCCTGAAGATTATCTTTTTATTTATAAATTTTTTATTTTGTTTGAAAATTCGCCAGCGTAAAGTTGGCCCAACGAAGTTCACATTTTTCAATTTTTCTTTTTTCATACGTTTGCACGTTGTTTTTACTATTTGTACATCCAATATATTCATCTGTACCCTCCTAGTTACGTAATTAATCGCCTTTGTACTTCGTTTGTACTGTTTGCACATTTCATATTTTCGTTTGTAACCTCTTGGTTGCCCAGCTAGCCATCCCACCGAAAATTAATTTTTTCTATTTTTATTTTTGCCAAAGTTTGGACGTCATTTATACTGTTGGTTTTGGTTTGCCCTCGATGGGTAATCAAGAGGATACAACAGAAAATATTAGATGTACAAAAAGTAAAAACGACGTCGAAATGTATGCAAAAATAAAATTGGAAAATTCTAATTTCAGGGAGATGGCTCAAAATTTTGGTTTGCCCCTAGATTGGCAATAAATAGGGTACCAAAGGAAGTATTGGTCGTGAAAAAATAACAAATGACGTACAAACGGATGCAAAAAGAAAATTTGACAAATTCAAATTTCGGGGGGATGACTCAAAATTTCTGTTTGCCCCTAGTTGGGCAACTAAGAAGGAAGAAATAAATATATTCAATCTACAAACAGTATAAATGACGCACAAATTTATACAAAAAGAAAATTAAAAAAATATTATTTCGGGGAGATGCATGAAGTTGCCCCCCCCCCTGAAATCAATGTAACCCCTCATTTGGTAACCAGGAAGGTAGCCACAAAAGTATTAGATGTACAAATAGTACAAATGAAGTAAAAACTTTTATAGAAAGAAAATTTCAAACATTTCTTTTTTTGGTTAAAAATTCACACTTTTTGGGTTAACATTCAAGTTTTTTCGTAGAAGATTTACATGTTGCTTTAAGTTCATATTTTGGTACTGAAAAGTCACACAAAGTCTTTCTTGTTTGTAAATTTAGCAAATTTTTTGAAAACCCACCCTTTCTCGTTGAAAATTTAATAATTTCGTGAAAATTTACTTTTTTTCGAAAATTATATTTTGATGTTGGAAAACCAAAATGAAATTTTTTGTTGTCGTTTGATCTAAAAATTCACTTGTTTTAGTGGAACTTTCATATTTCTTGTGTGAAAATGCAACTCTTGAATCAAAAATTAATCTTACTGCTTGAAGTTGCAACCACTATTTTGTCAAGGATTCCTTTTCTTGTTGAAAATTCATCTCTTAGGTGGAAAGTTAAACAATTTTGTTGAAAACTGATATTTTTCAAATAGAAATTTAACTGTATAGGCAAAAATTGAAGTAATTTTCAATTTTTGTTTGTTTGAAGGTCAATCAAAAAACAAACAAAAAAACAATTTAATACCATAAATGCAGTATTTGATATTTTAACCAAGAGTAATTTTAACATAAATAGAAAGCCGGTACAAAGAACAAAAAACAACGAATATTTAGACAAAATACTTCAATTTTCGACCCAGAATGTTGCAATTAATTTGTCAGCTACGAAAGTCAACACAGGAGGATAAAAAAGAATTTTTTAACAAAATAGTTCAAGTTTCAACAACAAAAAATCTATTTTTGGTCAAAAATAAACTTTTAAACCAAAGATTTAAACATTCAATCAATCGCCTTTAGTTCCAAACAAAAATATGGATTTTTTAACAAGGAATATAAACTTTTTGCCAAAAAAGACAAATTTTCATTGAAACATAAACATAAATTTCAACCCAATATTAGAGTTTTTTTGGAGATGATTTCCGTACAAAAACTATGATAGTAACAATTTCAAATAAAAGGTATGAACTTCTGTTCAAATATATTTGGATTTTTTATTGGGTTCTATTAATTCAATTCACATTGAAGCAAAAATGAGATTTTCCAAAATGAGATCGAACTTTCAAACAAAAAGATGAATTTTTAACCAAGAAAGACAAATTTTCAACAAAATACATGAATATTCAACCTCATAGTAGAATTCTCACCTAAAAGAGATACATTTTGAAACCATCGTTAAATTATTAACTAAAAAGGACTAATTCTAACAAGAAAATTGAATAGTCTCATTCAAGCAATTGCTTGGTTCTCTTTTGGTTTTCGCGCTTCTCGCTCGATGATGTATTTACCTCGCACCACGCGATCAGACTTTATATTTTAAAAACTCTTTCAGCTATCGCGAACAAATTCTCATTCCCTATCTCGTGCTCCGCACTCAATTTTGTCAAAAATATGAACTTTCCTACGTTATGTTTAACAATTTTATATGAAATGTATATTAGATCTATTTATGTACCTTGGCCTGAGATTGCTTATTCAGATATTGCCAAGTGAAGCACATATTGTATTTGTAATGATCACTTTAATACGTGTTTCTTATTTTGCATCAAATTTATTGTTAGCTAGGCTGAAACACGTTTGAATTCAATAAATTTAAATGATCACAATTTATAATATATATAATATTGAAACAGACGTATTTTTATTGCTTGGTTTTATAATTCTGTTTTTTTTATTTTTTATCTTGTTTTTTACGATTAAAAGAAAATGTACTCATTTTGTCTCAAAATTATTTATAACAAATTTTATAGGCCCTTTTTGGGTGAACAACTTTTGTCAATTCAATGGTTTTCATAGTTTGTGTGATTTGTCCCAAACTTAAATTTTTTAATGTGCAATGTTTTTTACGAATAAAATAAAAACCGCGTATTGTACCAAAAACAATTCATGAAACATGTGAAGCCCTTTTTTGATTCAACACCTTGTGTATCTTGTTTTTTGTACCTTGCGTTGTTAGTCTAAGAATGTATTTTTTTTTTAATTTTTAATGACGTTTTTTAAGAATAAAAAAATGTCCTAATCGTATAGGAAAGTTATTTTTTTTAATTGGGAATTTTTTTAGGTGCACAATTTTTGTTTCTTCATGTTTTTCGAATGTTGCTTGGTTTGACCGCAAAATCGAATCATTGATTAAAAATTTTTTCTTGCCCGATGAAAATAGGAATTTTTTATTTTTGAAACCAAATTAAAAAGTTGTTATGATAATCTTGTAGAGCCTTTCAAAAGTAACGTTTTTCCTGTCTTCAAATTTTTTTCATATAGTACGCCTTTTACTTGAAATGTTCATTTTTATTTATTTATTTTTTTATTATAAAAATACCATAATACTAGAAAATATGTTTGTTCTCAGAATAAGTCATGCGAATACATTTTTCGTATTTATATGTGCTACAAATAACTATCCATTACATTTTGAAATCTTAAACAAAGTGGTCTCAAAAATTTTAAAAACGCTTTCAGTTTTTGAATTTTTATCCAAGACAACTAGTCAAGGAACGCGAGTTTTCTTTTGGGCAGGCAGACATACACCATTTAAAACCTTTTTTTATCCAGGGGTTCTCGAAACGTAGAGATTTAAAGAAATCTGCGATTGTCACTGTTCACATAAAAAGAATATCTTCACATCATGATGTGAATGTAAAAGCCTCGCATATAAGAATGAAAACTAAAACAAACGGTGCAACTTATTATATTTTCCATTTCTTAAAGGAAATATTCTTATTTAGTAATTACTAATGAATAAATATTAATTTTTTAAACATATTTAAATTTATTTAGGGTTGTGTGAATGTTCATTTTTAAAAAGGATATAGAAATGAAAAACATAAGAAGTCGGACAGTTAAAAAAATAAATAAGATTGCGCAACAGATTCAACTTTCTTCAAAACAATGAGATTGCAATTTTTTGAAACATAAAAATAGGCTAAAAATACAAATTCATCCATTGCTGTGCATATAAGGCAGATGAAATGCACACTCGTCGTCCTTGTTTTTATTTCTTAATATTAAAATCGTAAACAATTTGAAATTCGAGACTAAAAAGTTTTTGAATAACAAGAATATCTCTCAATATTCAAACGAGTTGGATAAATTAATAAATCATTATATCTGACAGATATAAATAAAATAAACCATATCTACTTTGATTTATTTTTTGGACTGGCCAATATGAATTTGTCTGATTATGTTTAACCGCTTTAGAGATATTTTTTTAGAACTAAAGAACATTAGATTGGTAAGAGCCGCAAGAAACTATATCATCCATTTTTTCACAGTTTTAAGTTTATTTATTTTTGAACAAATAAAAAAAGTGAATTTTTTTATAAAAATATTACCCTTCTGAACTTTAACCCTCAGATATATTTGAAACCAACTCAAAGTACAATTTGAGCTTACAAATAAATCAAAGAATGTCTTGCTTATACAATTTTATAATTATAACCAAATTCTAAAGGCAGGCGTGGTTTTCATACTTTTTGCATGAAAAAAATCCTGAAGTGTATAATACGTATCAAAGTAGCTACCTAAAATTTAGCTTTGTATTATATAGTTTGAGATAACGAATATAGAAGTCTCGTCCTCTTTTCTTGGGACAATTTGTCTTAAGTTTTATATAAATATATTAAAATCGCTTACTAGATTTTTCTAACTGCTAAATGTTTTCAATCATTTACATTCATATTTGTTAAAAGTTATTAATTTTCTAAAGACACAATATTTTTTTCAGAAAAATTCTCTATTCATGTAATATTTTATTTATGTAATATTTTTAGCATATTACTTTTTACAAATGGAATAAAACAATATTCAAGATACAAATTTAAAGATTGCATATTGAGTTATTTATTTTTAGAAATACTTTGCTACCATAAAAGATGAGTTTTTATGAGAATGCTGAAATGTTCACAAATTTATTAAAATTTCCACAAAATGTTGAGTTGATATTTAAACAAAAGAGATGAAGTTTTCTTCGAAAAGAAATTAAGTTTGCTACAAAGAAGATGATTTTTAAATAAATAGATATTTTTCAAACGTGATAGAAATAAATGATCACCTAAATTGTTGAACCTTCAATTTAAAAAAAATAATTTTCTCTACAGAAATTGAATTTTCTACCGAAAGATATGAAACCTTAGAACAAAATCCGCCGAATGGATAGGATTTTTCGGCGATTTTTCGCCGAAAAATCGCACGCGGCTCGCTTGGCTCGCTAGTTTGAGCGCGCCTAGGGCGCGTAACTGTTGGTTCTCGCACTTCACGCTCGATAATATATTTATCTCGCGCTCCGCGCTCGGTTTTTGCATTACCCTCCACATTTGTGCACAGACCACAATGCGCAATTTTCTATATTCTATGTTAAAAACTATTATATCAAATGTCTATTGCCATTTTTTTTTGTGTACCTTGGTCTGGTACTGCTTATTCTGATATTGCAAAATAATGATCACATTTTATTTTTTCTGATCCTAATAGGGCCCTTCTGTGGTTGTTTAATCATTTTCCCTTTTCTTAAGTGAAGCTCAACACTTTTTTTTTAATTTGTTATTAAAGAAGCTTCTCAAAGTACCTGCGGCCTTGACGATTACATTCTCATTGCGATAATCGCGCTTTGTGTTTAACAGATAGGTTATACAGGCTCTAATTTTTTTAAATTTGGGCTAATCAAAAAATTCGGCTAGAATAGTTTTAAAATATATTTGGTATCTAGTGAAAATTTTGAATGAAATTTTTGGATCTAAAAAAAATTAAATTTTTCTATTTTTGAAAATTAAAAAATTTTTAAAAAGTATATAACTTTTATAATTTTTATCAAAATTTAACATTTTATTTGGATAATTTGCAGGTCTTTTACCTATCTATAAGAAACATTAACAAAAATTTTTATAATATTAGGAAAAAAAAATTGAAAATTTGGAAAATGCTATAATTTTTTAAATTTTGGGCTAATCGAAAAAATCGGCTCGAAAAGTTTTGAAATATATTTGGTATCTAGTGAAAATTTTGAATGAGATTTTTGGATTTACGAACAAAATAATTTTTTTTATTTTTTGAAAATTTTCAAATTTTTTAATTTTGGTTCGAAATATCTGATTAACGAACTTAGCCTTCATTTTGGGTAACTTCAGAAGTGTATCAAATGCGGACTCGATTGGACAAATACTTCAAAAGTTAGCGTGGCTACAAAATTCAGGTATAATACAGACATACAGACAGATAGACAGACACCGATGAAATTGTATGATTTTCGGATTCTGCGAGTGCCCAAACGTAAAGATCCGTTAAAAACCAGAGATCGAAAATTTGGACGATTACATTACATTCTCAGAAGTGAGAATGTAAAAATTAATTTTCCCAACAAAATAGTTAAATTCTTTATAAAAAGATAAACTTTCATTAAAAGAAACAAATGTTCAAGAATTAGTGCAGCTCACATCCATATGGTCCAGTTTTCCATAAAAATATCAATTTTTAATAAAATGACTCAACTGTCTACCAAAGATATGAATTTTCAACTGAAAATATGAATCTTTAACAAAAAAATTATTTCTGAAAGAAGTGGTTCAACCAAAATTGGCAAGGAAAGTTGTTGAGTGCTTCAGAAAAGAAGATTCATTTTTAATCTAACAGTTGCATCTTTATTTATAAATATGTTATTTTTCTACAGAAGATGCATTTTTCAATTAAAAAGACAAACTTTTAACAATAAAATTAAATTTTCATCCAAAAAAGATTTTAGTTTGACTTTTTAACACCTAAATATGAGCTTTAAAAGAAAAGGATTTTTTCGAGGAAAAAGTTGAATTTTCAACCAAGAACGACCACTTTTAAAAAGATGGTTGAATTTGGTTAAAAAAATATCAATTTTTATAAGAATAGTGGAAATTTTATCCACATATGATTTCCGTTGACTTTCAAAAACCAAAATATAAGTTCTAATAACAAAATTTAACTGTTTTTCCTTGTTGAAACTTCCTCTTTTTAATTGAAAAATTCATTTATTTTAGTGAAAATTGTATTTTCCTTGGATAAAAATTAAAGTTTCGTGTTATTAATTTAACTGTTTTTTGTTGTTAGAACTTTGTCTTTTTAATTGAAAAATTCATTTATTTGAGTAGAAATTGTATTTTACTTGGATAAAAATTAAAGTTTTGGGTTATTAATTCAACAAGTTTTTTGAAAACTCATCCTTTCTTTTTGAAAATTGAACTATTTCGTTAAAATTAACTTTTCATTTGAAACTCATATTTTCATGTTGAAAAGTCGAACTGAAATATGTTTTCGGATGAAAATTAAAGTTTTGTTTAAATTATCCTTTTTATCTAAAAATTCATCTTTCGTAGTAGAAATTTAATATATTTTTTCGATACAAGTTAACATGGAGAATGATGCTTGGCAGATCTCCACCCCCTAAACATATCACGCAATTTGTGAATGACCCCACAACTTATTCTGAAAACTTTCATCTATTTATTTTATCAAATATTAAAATTTAGTAATTGCCTATTGAATAAATATTAATTTAGTGAAAAAACATCGTTTTACTTAAAGCTGTAAATATAAATTTAAAAAAAGGTTATAGCTAGCTTTGGATTAACATGATAAATCGGTGACTTAAAGAAACAAAGAAATTGCTCAACAGATTTAAATTTGTTCGGAACAATGAGATTGCAATTTCTTGGAACTTAAAAATGGGCTGAACACACACATTTATTGATAAAAAGAAATAGTTCAACTTTCAACCAAACAAATGTATTTTGTAGCAAAAATATTAACTTTGTATAGAAAAAAATTTTAATGAAAAAATTTGTTAAAATTTTTAGTTAAATAAATTTTCACTTTAATGAAAGCCACTTTCAACCAAATAAATAAATTTGTAACCACACAAATTAATTTTTCATAAAAAAAGACCGATTTTGAACAAAACTGATGATTTTTTAATTAAAAAAATATAAATTCACAAGAACAAAATAAAATAGCTTTTAGAAAAATATATTTAAAAAAAATAATAATAATTCTTGTTTGCACGAAAAAATATTTTGCTGTCCGATTTGTATCAAAGTATCTCGATGGATTCACTAAAATAAAAAATATTGTTGAAGGATATTATGTAGTGTTGTTATGAGTGATTTATAATATCTACACTATAAAATATTGTTAACAGATAACATTCTTTCTTGTTATAAATAATTTACATTGAAAAATAGAAAATTTACTCATTTTTCAAAAGAGAAATTCTTTTTTATCTAATACTTATCAAAATAGCTCATCCAACTGATTTTCTTACAAAATACGGTCAAGACTAAACGTTTATCCCTTTTATAGATAATTTAAGTTAGCAAATAGAAAATCTTCAGATTTTTCTCCAAACAAAAATTCTTTTTTATCTTATATTTATCATAATAGCTCATTCAAATTATTTTGTTGCAAAATATTTTCCAAACTACATATTTCTATACAAATTGGAACAAAACGAGTTTTTTCTGAGAAATAGGGACGATGATTTTTCTATTTTTTAAACTTTATTATTTATAAAGTAACATGAATTTCAATTTTCTAAAATTCTTAAGTTTATTATGTCTGAAAAGCCAATTCTGTTCATATTATACACAGCAAAGGTGTTTCAAAAGAAGATAAATGTCTTTATTCAATTTAAATTATTTATAACAAATATTATTGTCAATTATTGAGAACATTCTTTAGTTACGTTAAGCTAGTACAATATTTTAATACATATATATGTGAGACAAATTTTCCCAAGAAAAGAGGACGAAAATTATATATTTGTTATCTTAAACTATTTATAACCAAGTAAAATGATAGTTGTTAAAACATTTTTGCAGTTTAATATATTTAAGCAGCTACTTTGATACAAATTAGATAGTAAAACATATTTTTTCGTTCCAAAAATATAAAAATCAAAGCTTGTCTTTAAAACGTTTTCATAATAATATCATTAAATAATCAACAAATACTTGTATGCAAAAATTATTATTTAAGTTGATTTAAAATATATCCGAATGTTAAATCTGAGAAATAAAATATTCTTGTACAAAATTCACCATTTTACATATGTTTAAAAAATAAATAAGCTAAAACCAGTGAAAAAATTCATAATATCGTTCCTTATACGCCTCTCACGTATCTAATGTTTTTTGGTTCCAAAAAAATATCTATGGCGGTTAAATATAATGCGTCAAATTCATGTTGGTCCATCTCACGAAATAAATAAAAACATATATAATTTATTTCACTTATGTCTGCCAAATATAATAATTTCTTAATTTATTCAACTCGTTTGAATATTTCCATATACTATTGCCATTAAAAAATTTGTTTTTAAATTAAAAATTGTTAATGCTTTTAATAATAGACCAAAAATCAAGGAAGGTGAATGTGCGTTTTATCTGCCTAATATGCACAGAAACAAAGCAATTTGTGTGCTTAGCTTAGTTCGAAGTTTCAAGAAATGGCAATCTCATTCTTTTGAACGAAGTTAAATATGTTATTAATCTGCTTCTTTGTTTTTAACTGACCGATTTTCATTGTTTTTTAGTACTATGACACTTTTTAAATTAATATTTATTCAATAGGAAATAAAAAAAAATAATAATATTTAATAAAATAAATGAAATAAATCAGAGTACTTTAAAAAAATTGAAAGTTTTCAGAATAAGTTGTACCTTTTGTCTTAGTTTTCATGTTTATATTTTATGCGTTTTATTTTTTTTAACAATTTAACAAACATATTTCTCTCTTTTAAAGGATTTATCTTTTTTTCTTATAATTTTAGAAAACTTTAGAGGTTTAAAATGTCATTAAATATTATAATATTTGGTTACCATATTTTATAATATTTAATCTGTTCGGTTGGAAATTCATCTGCTTGGTTGAAAATTCTAAAATTTCATTAAAAATTGATTTTATTTGGTTAAAATCATATTTTGCTAACTTAAAATGCAATCTCATTTCATTTTTTGTCGAAAATTTATATTTTTTAGTTGAAAATCATCTATTGTGTTGCAAAATTTTCTTTTTTTATTGAGATTAAACTGTTTTAATGAAAATTTGTCTTCTTAGTTTGAGAATGTATCCATTCTAGTAGAAATTGCATCCTTCTTAGATAGAAATGCAAGTTTTTATTGGAAATTTAACAAATTTTTAACTAATAAAATTGATGCTATATTCGTACAAACAACATTAACGGTAAAAAAATTCAATTTTTGCACGATGTGCGCAAGCTAAGAAAAAAGATAATCCAACAAAAGGTTTTCACCAAAAAAGGAGGTGCATTATTAATCATTTTTTGACGGAATGCGTAGCTTTAGTTTTAACCGTAAAAATTAAATTAAAAGTAAAAAAAAATCAAATTTTTGACCAACCACCCCAGCTATGAAAAAAATATGCAACCAGAACATGCTATTCGAAAGAAAATTGACCAAAAATGATCTACAAATTTTTTATAAACTCTTGTTGCAAAAATATCTTGAAAATAAAAAAATGAACATCTTTTTTGCGAGAAAAGATATATTGCTGTCTAATTTGTTTCGAAGTATCTCAACGGATTCGAGAAAATAAAAAATGTTATTAACAAGTTCTATTCGTCATTGTTCTAACTTAATCATAATATTTAGCTTTTTATAAATAACTTAATATGACAAATAGAAAATTCTCACATTTTTTGCAGAAAAATGTCTTTCTCACCTCATATATAACATAATAGCTTATACAACTTATTTTGCTGTAAAATGTTGTTTACACGAAAACTGAGTCTACACAAAATTCAAGTTAACAAACAGAACTTACTAGAATTCAGAATTTTCTGAATCTTTTTGGATGTAAAAAGCTATTTCTATACAAATAAATGGAAAGGTGTTTATCCTGAGAAAAATAGACGCGATAGGGAAGATAGGCAACGTACTTAAATTACGTAACAGCTCGAGAACAGGTCGAGGAATTGCGTTACGATTTGTTCCGGAAAGTGGGGGGGGGGGTCCCTGTCATTTGCAATAATTGTACATAAAGTAATTATTTAATCAAATTTATTTGAATACTAAAGAAAACATCAAAAGCCATTGAATATTAATATGCAGGGAAAATCAAAGATTGGATAGGGAGAAATTAAAGAATTTTTAAAATGATGATTTTCTGTAATGTCGGTTATAAATTTTATTATTTGTTTGAAAATTTAAGAATTTTATTAATACGCAACACTTTTGGTTGCAAATTGACCTTTTCAGGTTGAAAATTCAGCTATTATTGTAGAAAATTTACGTTTTGCTTAAGATTCATATTTTTGTGCGGAAAACTCACCTAAAATAATTTCTTGGGTTCAAATTCAGCTACTTCTTTGAAAACTTGTGTTTTTTATTTTGAAATTCATTTATTTTGGTAGAAATTGCATCTTCCTTGGATAAAATAAAAATACAAGTTTCTTGTTCAAAATTCATGCACTTTTGTTGAAAAGTCATCCTTTCTGGTTAAAAATATTCAACTATTTCCTCAAAATTGACTTTTTGTGTAAAACTTATAATTTAATGTTGAAAAGTGAAACTGAAATGTGCGTAAATGTGTGTGTGTGTTTGTGTTTTAAGAATAATATAATGAAACATTTTTGGACCATAAATAAATCATGAGTACTATGTCTTCTAAAGTGTTTGATGTGTGCTCATCGATTTCTTACATTTTAGTAGGGATTTTATTTTGTTCAATTCTAGTCGAGGATTTCCGAAATATCAGATGCACCAAAACGGAGCCATATGAAATAAGCAGAATTTTACAAACTTTTTGGCCTATTTTTAAACAATTTAAAGGTATTGGTTATCGTTGGGTTTAAAAACGGCTACAACGTTTTTTTTTATTTCTGTCTAAAAATAATCGTGAAGTATCACAATAATGATAAATAAGATCCTTATATTTGGAATATTTTTTAGGTTAAGCATCATACAAGCTCAACGTGGCAAAAGAACCTTTGAAAACTCTTTAAATAAATGCTTGTTAACTTGTCTGCAATTGACTAGTTAATATACCAGTTCTTCTATTGCCCTCAAAATTATCAGGGAAATTTCGGTGAGCATCGCACACAATTTAACGCTAATCTTGGACACTTCCTTTTTATAACAAGAAAATTCCCGTTCAAATAAATTAGCATCCTATTATTTTCAGCTTCTTTTGTTACTTATATCTACAGCTGTAAATAAATTCATATTTTATCATGGGGACCCAAGTGTTGCTTCTAACGTTTTATTTTTACTAAGCCTTGCTTGTAAAATTTTTACATGAGTGATCAACCATCTTATCCCTTTCACTCTTCTCTTAAAAATTTGAAAAATAAGTAAGACTCATCAGTGGGGAACTGATTATATATAGGCGCAAATGTATTCCAAAACGTTATCATTCACCGTTTACAGTTCCAAGTTAGTAACGCTATCTTAAAACAATGAAGATCTTTATTGTCTCCTCACTTTTCACTTTCATGGTTTGGTTCAATTTTATTGGTAAGTTTAGTATGCATCCTGATATTAATAAGAATTATTAGATGTTCTTTGCGTGTAAACAATATACAAATTTTTATTTGCCTTTTATAGAATATAATTGGAAGTTTTTTTTTTGAAATAAGGGAGAATAATATTCTTTACAAACGTGAAAAGCGATATTTTGATGCTTTTTCTCTTCACTTTATAAAAGAAAAAAAATTACAAGCAGTGTATATTTCTGATATATTTTGTGCTAAAACTATGATCATAATTATTTCAGAATATCTTGTAGTTCGTCGCCCACTCAAATTAAAAAACAATAATTTTAAACTCAACTTCGAAAAACGCGAATATCTTCTAAACTAGAACCGGCCATAAGGACCCTTTACATGCGGACTCCTACAGATTGTAATAAAAGAAGCTATTAAACAGTTCAAATCAACTAAAACAAATATTAACACAGTAACTTTCATGAATAGTTTTTGTTTAATGTTCAATAAAAAGGTTGCAAACAAATAACAATTGAGCCGCCGGATCACACGGATCACGTTGGATCACGGGCACATACATTATTTCGGCTCGAGTGGGATGAATTTTCGTAGTTTTAAAAATTTTTTAGAACATTAATTTTTTGAAAATCAATTACTGCAGGAAATCTGCTTGAATCAGCCAAATATTTTCAGAATTCTTCTTTTTGTCCTTTTAGTGTTAATTTGCGCCTGCGTCGAAAAAATGTATGTATCCTTATTCGGTCAGGCAGCCCAATTACGTATAAAGTTGTAACTGTGGTTCTGAAGCCGTCTGCCAATAAAAGTGATAACTCAACTTTTGACAAAAAATATCTCTGGGATTTACTGCGTATATACAACTCATAATCATTAGGCAGCTTTCTAATAGAAAATCAGATGATCGTTTTTCCCTACATCAGATTGAGGGGCAATGTATACTTGGGTGACTTTATTTACAAAATTATTATTGATTAGTCTGTACATTCAGCTATAACTATATTACACTATGTCGCGAGTATTTTGTCTATTTTACCATATGATACTGAAATAATAATTCGACTCTTATTGCATTCATAATCTACTCTTCAGAGATAAATATTTTTAGAAATGCTGAAGAATGTATGGGTACTGTACCTAGCTGGAAACATTCAGACTTCAGAGATTAATTATCATCCTCCATTTGCTCTTATCTAATAAATTTCAAGAATAAGTGAAACTTCTTAATTGGATGGTGGTTGTATATGTATAAAGTGGCAAATATTTTGGAAAAAATTATCAGTCACCCTTTTAAATTCCTTCTGGGTAACTCAGTATCTACAAAACATAAAGATCATTGATGAGTCTTTATTAATTTGCCATTTTCTTTATCACATTAGTTTTTCTGGATTCTGTTCGTAAGTTTAATACATACAACTTGAAAATATAAACAATACTATTTTTTTTAAATATGTAAAATATAAATTTAAAAAAATTTATTTTTCGTAAAACAAAAGCATAATGCAAAAAGTAATTATGAATTTAACTTTACGCGCCAAAGAAACCTGGTGAGTGAAAAACGCACCCGGCTAACGAAAATTTGCAAAAAGTAAGGGAATTTTATTTGTCAGGAAACAGGCAGGGAGTTCAATACAAAATTTTTTTAAAGGGCTTTGTACGTTGATGGTCACGAAAAATGGAAAATAGGTTGGAGAAAAATTAGCGAAATTTCCTAATGAAAATGAATTTAAAAATCCATCTATTTGAGTAGAAATAGCATCTTTTTTGGAAAAATGCTAGTCTTTGGTTAAATACTTCAACTATTTGATGTTGAAAATTTAAAATAAAATCTCTTTTGGATGAAAATAAAAAGTATTTAGTCCTCTCTGCTCGAGGATTCAATTATTTTGTTTGAGAATTTTGGTTGAACGACTTTTCGCAGAAGATTCCTATTTTTAGTTGAAAATTAATCTATCTAATTAAAAGTTTAACTATTTTTTCGAAAACTGATATTTTCGGATTAAAAAAATAAACTACATAGGTAAAAGTAAAATTACTTCTTATAAAGTTATTTTTGTTATGAAGGTCAATAAGAAAAAAATGTTGAGTTTTCTACGGTGAATACAGTAGTTAAAATTTTAACTAAGAATGATTGCAACATAATTAGAAAGCAATCAATACCTAAAAAACAAAGAAGGTGAGATTGCGTGTTACCTGCCTTACATGCACAGAAACAAATGAATTTGTGCGTTTAGCTCATATTTAACTTTTAAGAAATTCCATCTCATTCTTTTGAACGAAGTCAAATCTGCTGAGTAATCTGGTCTTTGTTTGAAAATTTATTGTTTTTGGTTTATTTAACTGTTTCATAGTTACGTAAGAATCATTTTTGGTTAAAATGTCAACTACTGCAGTCACCGCTGAAAATAATTTTTTTCTTATTGGTCTTCATTAAAAAAGTATATATTAAATAAGTGCTTCAACTTTTACCTACGCAGTTAAATTTTCAATTAAAAATTAAAATAATAGTAGAAAATTCAATTGAATTTTTTAATGGAAAGAAAACTTAATGAAAAAAAAATAATTTTCATTCGAAAAAAATTTGAGTTTGGCTTTTCAACAACAAAATATGAGTTTTCAACAAAAAGTACGTTTTCACGAAATAATTGAATTTTCGAACAGAAAGGATTAATTTTCCGAAAAAAAATTTTATTTTCTACTGGAAGCTTTCATTTTTATCCAAGAAAAATACAATTTGAACTAAAATAAATAAATTTTTAAATTATTAAATTAGGAAGTTCTATTTTTGACTATACAGTTCAAATTTTTTATTTAAACTCATATTGTCGTTTTAAAAGGTCGACTGAAATCATTTTTGGATGAAAATTCCACTATTCTTCTAAAAACTTTTCTTTTAGTCAACAAAATTATCTATTTTAGTAGAAATTGTATCTTTTTTGGATAAAAATGCAAGTTTTAGGTAGAAATTAGAACTCATATTTGTTGGTGCTAAAAAGACATTAATAATTAAACTATAGACATTTTTTCGATGCAAAATCTTGGTTGATTTATGCTTTTTCGTGTCTGAGATAGTTTTACTGAAAAATGATCATTGTAGTGGAAAAATCTTGTTGTATACATTCTTATTATGCATGACTGAAAAAATATTAGAATTGTCGGAAATTCAACATCACAGTTTTCAACGAATCTCCAAGTTGCGAGACACCCTGAATCCAAAAATTACGTTTTCACGATGGCCTTTGTCTGTCTGTCTGTTCGACCAGCTATAAACACGATAACTCTAAAAAAATCTATGCATCAAATCGAAGATCAGTTACACCAGCCCCCCCATTCTTAATTTTCGGGTTTTCTTTAGCCCACTGAATTGCACCCTAAATGCGCTCAAATGCGCCACCGATAAAAATTTTGGCGCCACAAAACTGTAGGAGTTAGATCAGGTGTTACGCGAAGGGGGGACTAGCGTCACACTATACCCCCTATTTGAAAAATCAAAATTTAAGTCACATGATCTTGAAAATCTGCAAATGCGCTCATATGTAATGTTTAAAATTAAAAAAAATGTATGACGCATATAACCGCATTTGAAGTCAAATAAATACATGTCCTCATCTTTATAATGGGCATCACTGTGGAGGATTCAACACCTGTGTGACACTGCCCCCCCCCACACTAAAAAATATATCTTTGTTAATTAGCTAGTGCAAAATTTATTAGTCGTGGCGCATTTGAGTGTATTTGAAGTTATGAAAGACAGGTATGATGAATTTGAAAAAATATTAGTATATAAAAATGACACTAGCTGCCCCCCCCCATTTTTAACGCTGATAACTATTTTTTCAATGTCGCTCAACAATTATTCTTGATGGCGCATTTTATTCCCTATAGCAAACTCCCTTCATTAATGCGGATTGCAAACTTCTTATTCGGTTGGTCATCACTTCTCAAAATTTTGTTACTTCTATATCTTGGGAAATTTTCAAGATTTTTAAAAAAATTTGATGGCGTATATGAGCGTATTTGAAACCTTATAGGAAAATCTCTTTATCAATACGGATTGCAGACTTTGTATTTTCTAGGTCATTACTTTGTCAAATTTTGTTACCTTCATATCTTCGACACTTTACAAATTTTTCAAACAAAAATGATGGCGCATATGAGCGCATTTGAAGAACAAGCAATCCATGTCCTTAACTTTATATTGCATACGTATTCTAGATCCTGAAAGAAAGGGCGACTTCGTTAACCAGCTATTTTGGATAAAAATTCAAATTTTCAGAGTTGTAGCATTTATAAGATTTAAAAAATCAATCAAAATTTTAAGCCAAACAATGCACGATATAAAAAAAAATGTTGTTTGAACGCCCTACAAGATAATCATGACAACTTTTTGGATTTTTTTGAAAAATCCAAAATTTGAATTTTGATTGCTCAAAAAATATTGAAAAATTCCATTTTGTAGTAAAACTATGCAAGACACAAAAAAAAGAATAAACTAATAATTGTGATCCCCAAAAACTTCTACAGATTTTTTAATAATCGTTTCTTCATATGACGCGTAGTTTTCGTTTCATTCGTGAAAAATAACATTTAAAATAACAAAATAAAATTGGTGGAAGAACGACACAAGTTACAAAAGAAATAATTCTACAATAATTGTTCACCGAAAAAAGATCTACGAATTTGTTATAACTCACTTTTTGATAGAAGAAATATTTTTCGGCCTAATTATAAAAACGATATCAAAATTAAAAATTAAATTTTTTGGAAATACGATAAAAGGTACAAAAAAAAATTGATACAAAAAAGGTTATTCACCAAAAACGAGACATAAATGAGTTTGCACAGATTAGAAACAATTAAAAGAATTAACAAAAAAGTTAAATGTCACAAAAAGCCGGCCGCAATCACTTTTAAGCCTTACTAAGGATAACAGAGTAAAAACTGAAATACTAAAGGAATCTCAGAAAACTAAAGCGTAGCGGATCAACATGTGCGTAACCGTGTATATAAATATACACTTCAAGCTATCACGTAGCTATATTAAATCGTGAGAAGAAAGTCTAGAAAAAAGCAGCCATCTCCAAAGAAAACGTATTTTAATGTGACGTAGTGACTTCCTAGGAAAAATGTATGCGTTATACTAAAAGCTGTACAGATTTTGGACATACCATTTTTTTATAAATAAGAAAGTACTTTCGAGTTTTTATTATGTTGTTTTTCAAAGCTTAACAAAAAAAATGTCATTCACAATCCACATACGGTTGTATACCGAGAAAAATAATTTTCTCCATTCAACAAAATCGTTTTGCTAGCCATGTCTGATTGAGGTTAAGTTTATTATCTTCGTTTGGCTTAATCAATCAAAGTTTTTGGTCAAAACTTTTTGTTCATTTTAGTAAATGGTTTATTGATTTAATAAAATTTTTTGTTGGAGCTGCCGAATAATCAAAGGGAATTTAAATAGAATCAAACTAATTAGAATCAAACTGATCAAATTAAGTGATTAGGAAATGGAATCGATTGGGATTAAGTGATTATGTAGAAAATAAGTATGATTATTTAAATCTTTGTGTGCCTGAGATTGCGTGATTAGAATTTTCATTACAAAGCAACAGAACGGTTTTTGTAATCAAATAAAAAAACGATCCAGCACAGTTAACACTGAATGGCTTGTTGTGGAATGTTTTAGTCGTCTGATATTAAGCAGTTTAATAAACTACTAAATAATTCGCAAAATGTAACACAATTCCACTGTAACACAGAAAAAACTGAAGTTCTCATTGGAACCCAGCTTTGGTTCCAAAGGAACTGCAACAAAAATTAACTCCACTTGTTGAAAAGGAGCAAAAAACGATAAATGAGCTCTGAATGATATAACATTAAGGGTTCTAAAGGATCTCAATTGTAATTGAGCCTATGCCTAAAGAACTTATTTTTCGCTTTACCCACTTGGATATTATGTTTAATTAATAATGCAATATTTACCTTAAAGCTCACACGTCGTTGAACCCTATTGGACATGAATTAATACAGATAATTTAAAAAAATACCGCAGTTAAAATATGTATCATGACTTGATAAATATAATTTGCAGGTTATGTAGCAAAGTTGTGAACATAAAAGCATATTCATATGCAAGAAACTTTTCGTCTCAAGTCATTGGTTGATAACTGTAAATCGATTCCTAACTTACCAGCTCTATTTTGCAAGCGTGTGGTTTATGAATGGTATTTCATGTTCTGTTCAAGAACGTTCTAAACAACACTTTTGGTTCTCTACAGATATCTATTGAAGCTCAAGATCTAAATGATATCATCTTTTATTTGAGCGGCAACTTTAGTGAACCCCCTGTTTTTGTGCAGGGTCGTTTATGTTTAAATGAACTATACAAGTTTTGGCTCAATCAACCAAATTCTTTCCGTCAGCCAGAAAAAACACTTATTTAAATTAACTTAAATATTCTCTTGAATCGAACAAAATGTTTGCTTGGATCACCTACAAGTTTTTCTTATACTGCACAAAATAGTTGCTAGCATGAACCAAAAGATATGGTATAATCAAATAAATTTTAATAACCAAAGAATTTTCTTGGGTCAACTAAATATTTTGTTGTCCATATAATAACCATAATCTCGGGTTGAATCAACCAAATATTTTGTTTATTCAACCAAACCTTTATCTGGGTGCATTAAAACAAGAAAAAAGCAGGCGAAAAGAAGCAACGACTTCGGAGATGGAAATTATGCATAGTAGATTTTGAGAGTAGCATAGAGAAAATTAAGGCTTTCTTAAACTTTTTTTATCTGGTAATAAAACGATCACTGAAATTTGGTTCATCAGATACTCTTCCTCACGAATGAGAATGAAAAACGTACAATGGAAAGAAATAGACTACATCATTAAACTACGCGCCTCGTAGAATCTATGCCCTTATGTATCTTCATTTTATATTTTACACTCTTCAAACCCACAACGGAATATAATATTTTAAAGGAACATGAGTTAGGTCAAAATTATTAGCATAATCCAGTAAAATGACTTTCCTTTTTTGACAATTACGCCTGCTTATACTGTCACACTTCAGTTGTCACATTATGTTCTGAATCCAGAGCACTATATGTATGAGAAGTCTCATTTCGATTTAAAAGGTTTGATTGTGCTTTCAGTAACTTTTTTTCCTTCAAACTTTGATTGATATTACTAACTGGCATTTCACGCCGTACATAACTTTATAAAACTGACATTTCTTCTTCCAGATTTAAGTGAACAGATGTGGACATGTTGTAGTTCTACGGGAGCTATATCACCAAAGAAGGAAATTCCAAGGTTTCAAGCAGAGAAGGAACAAATTATAACAGCTCAGGGAAAAGCAATGAGTCTGCAACAATATGGTATAAATCCTTTTATTGGAGCACATAATAGTGGTTCTAACGCTAAATAATCATAGCTTTATCAAAATATAGCAAACGCATGAAGTATATTGAAATAGTGTAGCTAAAGAAAGATGTAGTGTAGTGAAAGATTAATATGTAGTAACAAAATTAAATATCCTAATGAATTTCTCGAGACCAATATTTTGTTTCTATTATAAAACAAAATTCTGGATTTTAAATTTGATGCACCTATTCATAGATTGACTTTAATGTCCTGAGTGTATACTAAAAAATGTCAAAATATTTAAAAGTATCGAAATAATTTACAGAACAAAGTTAGAAGTTCCGCATCAAGACCTAGAGAGTATAATTGTGCTCCTAGCAGTAAGTCTTCTTTTTTTATTCTCAGCTACTTCCCGACCATCAGGATCAGCACAAAGGAACAAACCCGTTTCGATAATATTGAAAAGGCCACGTTCTTCAAAACCAAAAGCTACCCCACAACAGAATCCAAAACAGACACCAGCTTCACGCTAACCACCACCTCTGGCACAACAATCAATTTACAGAGCATAGGGTAAAATACTTTGATAAGAGTGCATGTCAGTGATTCTGTTTCTAAATAATTATTGACTTTCCAGAATATACCAAATGTATGGCGTGTGAGAGAATTTCCTACTTAAGGCACTATTTTTATAATTTAGTTAAGGTATAGTCGAAATTTATTAAAAATTAACTAATTGCAATAAAAATTAAATATCCTAAGGAATTGTTTCAGATTTTACTTACATATGAATTTAAACATAATATATTTTTATCCTCTGTGTATTAAAATTATGAATTACTAATTGTATATACCCACATATTTTATCAGAAGAAATCTATAGCGCAATCTTATGACAAAAAATTAATCTCATATCATTACATAAGTACATAGCCTTTCCCACAATTTTATGTAATATGCTTTAGCTGAACTTGAGCAATTATTGGAGACTTGTCTTTTTTTCATTTGAAATTTAACTGCGAATCAGAAAAGAAGTTTGATCAAAATTCCTTGAAGGGGTTTCGTTATACTCGTATATAATTTTTAATGAGCGCAGTTTAAAGAATTTTCTTTCTGTTAATTTTTAAATTAGACTTTTAAAGATTTATGAGAAATTTCAGGTAAAATATTATGTAATTAACTGTCTTTTTTATCTTGCAACAAAGTATTTAAAGTGTTATGATTTTTTGCAAAATGTATTGAAATGTTTGTGCATAATTATGCATAAGTAAAACTCCTCCTGGAGGGATGTCCTAGATATGGGTATTCCCTCTTCAATTATGTTATTACAAAATTTAAAATAAATTCTTATTACATTGACTGAAGTGACTCATTAATATCAGCCCTTCTATTTTGTTCGAAATGTTTCCACTGAATTTGGCAGATGTAAGAGGAAAGAAATTTATGGTTGAACAAACGTGATCTATTCTTTATCTACAGACAAATGTCGTTTTGAAGCTGCAAATATTCATTTTAAAAAAGGCTACAGAAATAAAAACACGCGAAATCGGAAGTTAAAAAAATGGATTGTTTTAAGATTTCACTTTGTTCAAAACAATGAGATTGCAATTTGAAATTTGAGACTAAAAAACTTTTTTTTAAACAGGACAATTTTTCAATTGCAAAACGAGTTGAACAAATGAATGAATTATTATATCTGACAGATATACATACATATACGAGGGTAGTTCAATAAGTCCTTAGAATGACCAACAGATGGCGCGCGAATCGCTCCAAATAATCTGTTTTCAGTCAGCACCGGTTTATAACTGGGTAAATGAATTTAAGCGTGGTCGTACATCAATAAGTGACGAACCACGTTCAGGAAGGCCCGTAGAAGCAAGTACTCCCGAAATCATCCATAAAATCCACGATGTGGTGTTGAAGGATAGAAGATTAAAAGTGCGTGAGTTAGCTGAGGCCACAAGGATATCTATAGGTGCAGTTGATTCAATTCTACATGAAAAATTAGGCATGAAAAAGCTATCGGCAAGATGGGTGCCGCGTTTGCTCTCAGCTGAGAATAAACGCAATAGAGTGGTCGCCTCTGAGGCTCTTTTGGCGCACATAAGTCGGCATCGTGAGGAATTTTTTTCGTCGATTTGTGACTGTGGATGAAACATGGATACACCATTACACTCTTGAGACAAAGGAACAATCCAAACAGTGGATTTCCACAGGCGAACCAGCT
>NC_046658.1:77232496-77238414 GCF_010883055.1 Belonocnema kinseyi | reverse complement strand
GTTCGACAGTAACTGGAGGGTCTTGGAATAGTCGAGATGGGTCAGAGAGAAACTGTTGATTTTCTCTGACCCATCTCTCCCTCCGCTCTAGACTTCTCTTAGTGTCAGATAGTATCCGTATTCTCTCAAAAATATGCTGCCTGATGGTCAGCAGCTTTGACTTCTTAAGTGTGTGATAACGGGTCCGGAGTTCGCGCGCGAACTTTCGAACCTTGGCGGTAAAATTTCTGCCAGATGTGATGTAATCAATCACACATTGAATGCGGGACGCGTACTGTCTTGCCCAGCCTATCTTTAATTTTGTAATATGTTAAACATATTATCATTTATAATCGGTACAAAACAATATTTCAGTGAAAATTTAAAATTTTCAAATTTATTTAATTATTATAAAAAGACTTTGCTACCATAAAAGATGACATTTTATCAGAAAACTGGAATTTTTACGAAATTATTTTATTTATAAGATAAAATTTGTATTAATATTTAAACCAAAAGAGATGACATTTCATTTAGAAAGAAATGAATTTTAATACCGAAAAGATCAATTTTCATTACATAAATATTTTTGAAACAGGATAGAAAAAAACGATCACCTAAATTTTTGAACCTTTGATTCAAAAAGGAATTTTCTCTACAGAAGTTAATTTTCAGCGGAAAGATACGAAACTCAAGAAAAAAATTAATTTTCAACAAAATAGTTAAATTCTTCATCAAAAACATAAACTTTCTTTCAAAGAAACAAGTGTTCAAAAATTAGTTCAGCTCACATCCACGAACTTTAATTTTCCATTAAAATATAAATTTGAAATAAAATGGCTGAACTTTTAACCACAAACAAAATTGATTTTTCATCCAAAAATGATCTTAGTTCGACTTCTAAAACCAAAATGTAAGTTATAAAAATTTTTCTTCAGGAAAATTTATAATTTGAAGATATAATTTCACTTATATCTGTCATATATAATAATTTCTTACATTATTCAACTCGTTTTAAAATTGTCACATACTCGTGTTATAAAAAAATTGTTTTTTAGTCTCGAACGTCAAACTGTTTACGCTTTTAATTACTAAATCAAATTTAAAAGAAATGTAAAGTTTTCAGAATATGCTGTAAATTTTGCCTGAATTTTCATGCTTATATTTTATTTGTTTTATTGTTTTTATACAATTTTTTTAATGTTTTCCCTTTTCAAAAGTTTTGATCTTCTTTCTCCTGTTTGAAGGAAATTTTAGAAATTTGAAATCACATTAAATATTCAAATATTTATTTCAAAATGCAGGTATTTTGTTTCAGAATATTCTATTTCGGTAGAATATTAATTTGTTTAGTTGAAATTTAATTTCTTTGAGTGAAGAGTTGATTTTCTATTGAAAAGTAATTTTATTAACTACAAATTTAAACATTTCATTTATTGCCGTATTTTTTTATGGACGTTTAATCTTTCCGGTTCGAAATTCATCTGTTTGGTTAAAAATTGAACTATTTCGTTGAAAATTTATTTTATCTGGTTAAAAACACATTTTTCTAACCTAAAATGAAATGTCATTTTATTCATTTTGGAAACTTAATTCACTTTTGCATTTTTAACGGAGAACGTACTAGTAATGTGTTAAATTTGATCCCGCCCCAGTTTTGGTCAAATGTCTACGTTTTGAGAACTCCTGAATCCGAAAAACAGGTTTTTACGAATTTATCTGCCTGTCTGTTATTTCGTAGATTTTTGGTTTGACATCACGATAACTTTTGAAAGAATGGACAGTTGTGATTGGCCTCATATATAGTTTCTAATGTTCTAAACTAAAGGTCAAATTCAAAAAATGAACGCATTATGAACATATTTGAGACAACTTTTTTCAAATTCAAAAATTCTCTTCACGGATATTTATAGTTTGTAAAAAGAAGAACAATTTACCCTGATTACTTTTATTGATACAACCAAAAATTACCAGAGTGATAGCATTTATAAAATTCCAATAAACACGAAATTCAAATGTTGACAGCATAACAAAATGGAAAATAGAAAATTACATTTTGCTGTCAAACTATGCAAGATACGGAAAAAGACAGAGACAAAAATTCCGCATTTCAAAAAGATCTACCAATTCGTGGTCAATAATTTTTTGATAGTACGCGCAGTTTCTTTTTACTCGTGAGAAACATTATTAACAGTCAGAAGAAAATGAGAAAAAGTCTGCCCGCTGCGTGGAAATTTCTTAGCACAACTTGTATCTTTTAATTTATTTTTCGTCTTGTCTGTGCTTTTTCAAAACATTGCACTTTTTTATAGTTCTAATGCTATTTTTTTACGATTAAAACAAAAAGATAAAAATATTAGAAAATTATTCATAAAAATTAAATCATATTTAAATTGTCATCAGAGAAGGTATTAGATATGTGTGAAATTGGACCCTCCAGTTTTAGTCCAATGTCCACGTTTTGAAGACCCCCTGAATCCAAAACGTAGCTTTTTACGAAAGAGTACGTCTGTCCGTCTGTCTGCCTAAAGATTTTTAGTTTGATAGCACAATAACTTTCAAAAGATTTTACAAATTGGATTGGCCTTTGGTACACTATTTTAGTATCCTAAACTAAAAGTCAAGTTCTTTGGCCAGCTACTTTGGATAAAAATTCAAAACGTGAGCGCACTTTGAATATTTTTAAAACCACTTTTTTAAGACCAAAAAATTCTTCGAGCGGATATTCATGGGGAAAATAAGACCATAAGAACTCCCATTTGATAAACGCTGCTGAAGATTCGTTACATTCTCAGCATAAAACACCAACCAGTTTCATCGAAGACGCTTTGATCAACAGGACAATAGAGCAATAGGACACAACAACTGCAATGTAGAACATGATGCGATAGAAAATTTAGTTAAGAGGGTCTGTGTTACTGAGGTTGGGGATATAGTTTAGAAATTAAAGAGAATAAAACAAAAGAATTTTAAAACATGCCTTCATTTAACTGGCAATCTATAAAATTACAAAATTTAAATATATTCAATATTTCCTAAATATAAAAAATTATATCGGAACTAAAAAGAAAAAAATAATTTCTTTACAATATACAATACAATGAGGCACTGATTATTCTAGTAGAAATAAAATAAAATTTTATAGTACAAATAAAAGCTTGGGGCGTATGATTTATGAATGATGCGTGTATACATTTCTACTCATTGCACTGCCCACTCAGGCAGAATGTGACAGCTTCAAAATCTCATAAGCCTCACGCTTTTATTTGTACTATAAAATTTAATTTAATTTCTACTAGAATAATCAGTGACTTATTGCATTGAATATTGTAAAGATTTTTTTTTCTTTTTAGTTCCGATATCATTTTTTATTTTCAGGAAATATTCAGTATATTTAAAATTTGTAATTTTATAGATTCTCAGTTAAATAAAAGCGTATTTAAAAATTGTTTTTATTTTATTTAGGGTGAGTGATCCAGTGGCTGAACAGTCACCAGCGAATGAACACTAATGCGAAAAATATATAAATATAACCTTTCAAAGTTAAAGTCTTTATAAATTTCTATATATTTCAAATCTTGAAGCAATTTTGAAGAGTTTAATATACAATTCATTGCAGTAAATTCTTGTTAATAATTTTTAAAATTTCTTGAATGTAAAGCATCATCGATTATGGTGAGTGATGATGAGAAAGTCGTCGACCACTATAAGGTACGTGCCTAAGCAACTCCTTGTTTACACTGCTTTTACAAAAAAATTCTTTACCTTTTCTGCATCAGAGTTGTGCTGTTATAGTTGTAAGATATTATTATTCAATTGCCCACAAGGGTTTTTCACAAAAAGTACATTTTTATTAATAAATGAGTGTCCACGTATTGGACCTTTAAATTGCCCGTGTTCCAGTGAACGAACGCTGTATTCATTTATTGGAGCAGAATTGTCACCCCGCAGGTCCGGTGAATGAACAGCAGGTGACGGAGACCAGCCTGTTGTTTCGTTACATATAAATAAGCTTGTTTCAATTAATGTGACTATAAATATCGAAGCCATAAATATAAATATAAACTATAAATAATTATAGTTTAAATGTATATTTGTGTGGTTAGAACATCAAAAAAGTACGCACGAACTAAATTAAAGGTAAGGCAACTTTGAGGTTAGAAACTTAATGCTTTTTTTGCATTTAGAAGACGCTGTTTAACTATAAAAAACATTAATTCGTGCTAGGTAATACTGCGTACTATTCAATATATATTTATAAATGTTTAAAGAATCTCCATTTTTAAAACACTGTGATTTATAATTGTATTTGCTAATTTAACCTGAAACAACATAGTAAGGTGTTGTATTACAAATATTATGTGTCCTAAAAATCGCAGTTTTCTATTGTATTCACTAGATAAGAGTTGTCTATTTTTAAACGAAAAGTTGTATTTTTTGTAAGGTTGAAAGAACTGATAGAAATGTTTTAAAAATAAATTTTCAAATAAATATTGTTCTGTGTTCAACTTTTGTATTCCCTCCTTTCTTTATATCTAAATGTCTTGTGGTTTGTATTGAAATAATACATTTAATGAATTTCGCAACGCTTTCTACTATTTTAAATGATTTAATTGATGATTTTGTAATTTACCTATGTAATTTTATACCTAAATCCTAATTCTAATTTGTAGTGTTTATAGTGTTCATTCACTGGTGCTCTACTGTTCAGTCATTGGCTCACAGTGTCCATTCACTAGTGTTTTCGATAATTTTGCACTATTTCATTATTTTTTATAAAGCTTTTTGGTGAAAACAAAATTTGTTTATCGGATTATGAATTTTGAACCCTTAAAAATCTATTTTCAAAAGTTTTGTAAGAATAATAAATTATTATAACGTGAAATAGACTAGTTATAATCAGTGATTTCTGTAAGTGTTCATTCACTGGCTCACTCACACTATTTTTTTTTAGTGCCGATATAATTTTTTATGTTCAGAAAATATTCAATGTATTTAAATGTTGTAATTTTTTAGATTTTCAGTTAAATAAAAGCGTATTTTTAATTTTTTTATTATTACACCACAATATTTACATTTGTATTCAGACATGAGTGGCGATTCCATTTGCGGCATTATTTATGTCACTATAAAACAGATCTACAATATGAAAATCACACGATCACATTAAAATCACTGGAAGTCACTGGAATATATAATAATGACAGTCGTGTGAAACGTTTACCCTGTACAGAAATAATATTTAATAAAAGTACTTAAGGCACTGCTTAAATTTTGTTCTGTATGCAAATGATAATTTTCGAATAAAACTCTGCCGTTGAGAGATGATTACACATTCTTGCACAGTATTCGTTCAGCAGAATTAAATAGTAATTTTTTCATATGTAATTTAAAAGAGATTGTAGAATACGTATACGAGCAATATTGCGCAATCCTTTGTGAATAGGTCTAGAGTCCAGCTACTTCTGGCGTTTTATCATCCATACATATCTAGATCTGAAGTCCAGCCATCTATGACCTCTGACGTCTTATCATCCATACATATTTGAATCCGGAGTCCAGCCACTTCTGATCTCTGACGTCTTATCATCAATACACATATAAGCCGTCCAGCCTCCTGGCACGGCAGCATTCTAATATTGTAACTGGAAGCAGAAACTCTGCTCGAATAACTATTGAAATCCAAAAGTCTCGAAAATTATAATCCTTTCCTTAAATAGAAGAAGAAATACAGTTCACAATATGTAATTTAAAAGAAATTGTAGAATACGTATACGAGCAATATTGCGCAATCCTTTGTGAATAGGTCTAGAGTCCAGCTACTTCTGGCGTTTTATCATCAATACCAGGTGTATACATATGAAACCGGTATTTTTTCAAGAAAAAAACACATTTATTTCAAGAGAATGATAACAAATATTTTATTCAAAGTATGCGCC
>NC_046658.1:77219940-77232396 GCF_010883055.1 Belonocnema kinseyi | reverse complement strand
CGCCAATTAGCACAAATGGTAAGTTCCGACAGTGCCTACAAGTGTGCCTACTGGCCGCTAAATGGCAATACCGGTTTCATATGTATACACCTGGTACACATATAAGCGGTCTGGCCTCCTGGCACGGCAGCATTCTAATATTGTAACTGGAAGCAGAAACTCTGCTCGAATAAATATTGAAATCCAAAAGTCTCGAAAATTATAATCCTTTCCTTAAATAGAAGAAGAAATACTTATAGCTGCGCGTACGGAGACGTGCTGCGATCATTGAATACTGTTCTCTTTCGTTCGACAACAGGCGGAATATGATTTTTTTAAACATCGAAAATTAAAATGTTCTATAGCACCGAGAAAGTACTAAAAGGAACACAAAATAAAAAAAAATAAAACAGGAGTAAAAAGAAGAAGGGAACAGATGGCGCTGACAATAGGTTATCGATAGAAGGATATAAATGACACAGTCAATATTTATATTTAACAATAGAATAATTATTCTGTTGATGTTGCCTCAATAGTATTATTGTATAATTTTCCAATTATGTAATTTTAAATAAAGCACATCCATGGCATCCAAACTACTCTCAACCGATATATGGTGCCACCTAGCGACCAGCTGTAAAGTACCGTTTGAAATCTGTGATTTATGTAAGTGACAAATTGTATATGAACATATTTTTATTTGGATATTGCAGTAGCGCACAATGAAAATGTCAGGTTAAATAAGTATTCATACAAAAGTGCAATTTTCAAATAAATAAATAAGTAGGCAAAAGAACGAAGTGAAAATTTGCACCATCCCGCCAAGACAGACACCACGGTGGAGTTAAATAAAAGCGTATAAGAACGGTAAACCTGCTGTGTAGACCGTATGTGTAATGATTCAATCGTAAATATAACCTTAAAAATGAGCAAACTCAGTCTTTCAACTCGAGTGCAAAGCACGAGATACGTGATGAGCATGTATTCGTTAAAATCAAAGGAGCTTTAACAAAAGAGAATTCACGATCACCAAATTACTGATAGCAATTCTTTGACATTTAGTTCTAAAAATTCTGTTCGCCAGTATAAGGTATTAAAACATTCGTATTCTCATTGTCTTGTTTTTATAATTTAAAAAAAGTGATCATCCTATTAAAAAAATTGTTTTTAAACATTTTATTGCAACTTGTATCGTTTTTCTATTTAATAATTTAATTCGTTTATTTATAAAGTTTTTTATGATTTAAATTGAAAATATACGCAACCTAGGGTAAGGTGGTTCTAAGCCAGTTTTTTAATCTATTTAGGCGAACATTTTTGTTAAATAAAATGTCAATGTAGCTTGTGTTCCTTTTAGAAAAAGTTCATTTTTTTATTTTTAATCATGTTTCCACGTTTAATAAAAAATCTACTTGTCTTATGTAACAATTTTAAAAACAAAATGCGTGGATCCCTTTTCGAGGACTAACTTTTGTTTATTAATTTTTTTAGTACCTTGTGTTATTTAAAAAAAAAATTAATTCTGTATTTTGAATGTTATTTTTTACGATTACAACAAAAACTACGAGATTTAACAAAAAATCATTGAATACATATTTGGATGATTTTCATTTGTTTTTGGAAGAGCAACTTTGTCTATTCATTTGGTTTCACTTTTTAGTTCATATAGTCTTTTTTTCGTGTCACTTGCCCGAAAACTTTTATTTTATTTTTTATTTTTAATGTTGTTCTTACGAAAAAAAACTACGTATCCTATCAAAAAATGATCGTTAACAAATCTGTAGTTCTTTTTAGGTGCATAACTTTTTTTTAGTTTTTTCATAGCACCTGCCTTTTGTCCCAAAATTTAATTTTTAATATTTTCAATGCTTTCTTTAACTAATGAAAGAAAAACTACGTGTCTTATAAAAAAGAGATGAATAAGAAATTTGGAGACCTTATTTTAGTTTATTTTCCATTATTTCTTATGCGATCAAAATTCGAATGTTTTATTTTCTACACAAATTGCAAAGTTGTTTTATTAATCGTGTAGAAAAACCAACGTCTTTCTCTCCTTGACTTTTTTTTTAATTTGACATAACTCTGGTAATTTCATTTTTATCAAATAATGTTTAAAAGATGGATTATTCGAATTTTTTAGCCCTACAAATAAATTTACATAGAATATTTATATCTTAAAAAAACTGGTCTCAAAGATTTTGAAAATGCTCTAACTTTTAGAATTTTCATTTCAAAAAAGCTGTTCCACGAACTCCATCTATCTTTTTGAATTCTGAAACTGTGTGCCGAATCACAACTTAACCCGATTCGTATTTAAACAGTTATCCGATATACAGACGAAAAACGGCAGACAAACACCATCGTAAGACAGTTTTTTTCGGATTCTGGGGGTCTTAAAACGTGGAGAATTAAAAAAATATTGCGATAGTCAGTTTTCACAGAAAGCTAATACTCCTGCACCACCTCATGAGCTCTATTAGTGAAATTAATCACCATTGATCCTTTGAATATACGGTGTAGGTATTAGATTTTTTAAATGTTAGTTTGTCGAAAAGGAAACTCGGGATATGTGTAAAAGTTACACCAATGTGTAAGAAAAGTGTAACCAGTGGAATAGGCCATTTTGAATAATTATTCTATATAATTTGCTTAACAGGCCTGAGTATTAAAAGATTCAACAGATGATAACAGAATAGACCAATCAAAACACAAGTTTCGTAATCTTAAACTTCTAGTGATCAATAACCTGTCAAAGAAAAACATCGATATCCAACATCGATGCATCGAAAACATTGAAGCTGAGGCACCAATAAGAACAATGACATGAAAAGCAAAACATCGATGTTTCGATTTATTTCGATGTGGATGTCCCATCGCTACCCTGAACTAGAATCGAACATAAGTGTTCTCTTCATGTAAATGCACAGATATTTTTACATCATCAAATTGTTCTATCCTCTCATCGTCTAAGACACCGTATTTTTACATATTGGTTTCTCACTCTTTCCTTCAAACACCATAATTTTTGTTTCATTCTCATTAATTTTGCGGCCCATTTTCTTCATGCTAGTATCCAGTCTGCTCAACATTCTCGGGAAGCCTTCAAATGACTCTGCCATAAAAACCTTATCATCTGCAAATATTAACCCACGGATCTTCACTTTCACGAGAGGCACCTTCAAATTTTTTTATTTTATTCTCAAAATAATTGTGAAATATCAGAATAATGATAAATAACACCCTTATAGTTGCAATATCTTTTAGGTTAAGCTCCATAGAAGTCTGACTTGGCATGAAAACTTTAGATAACTCTTTAAATAAATGTTTGTTAATTTTGTCTGTAAGTGTTTCGTTAACAGCAGTACTTCTATTGCATCTAAACTCATCGGGAAAAATACGGTGTGCATAATGCACAATTTCACAATTAGCCTGCAGACTTCCTTTCCATAACAAGAAAATGCAAGGCAAAATAAATAAGGTGTGGAAACAAATTTGTATCTTTTTTCAAAACAGTGGTTTGCATGACACAAATTTCAAAATACTGTCCAATGATTTTTGCAATAAAGGTAAAAATATTACCAAATAGTGGTGTTTTGCTTAAATTTTCATTGGAAACTCTTACTTCTGCCAGCTTCTTTTGTTACTTATATTTAAAGCTCTAAATAAATTCATATTTTGTCATTGGGACCCAAGTATTGCTACCAAAGATTTATTTTTACTAAGCCTTGCTTGTAAAATTTATACATTAGAGATTAACCATCTTATCTCTTCCACTCTTTTCTTAAAAATTTGTACAATTAGTAAGACTCATTAGTGGGGAATTGGTTATATGTAGGCGCGAATGTATGCCAAAACGTTATAATTTTTCGTTTGCAGTTCGAAGTTAGTAACGATATATTGAAACAATGGATATCTTTATTGCCTCTGCGCTATTCACATCCATGGCCTGGTTCAATTCTATTGGTAAGCGCTATACATATATACTGTTAATATTAATAAAGAGAATTAGGTGTTTTTTGTGCCTTGATAATATAGCAATTTTTATTTACCTTCATGGAAATTGATTATAGGTTTTTTTCGAAGTAAGGGAGAGTGATATTATTCACAAAAGGGAAAAGGGATATTTAAAGCTTTTTTTCTTTACGCATTATTGAAGAAGAAATCAAAATTACAGGCCTAATCTAAAAATAATATTCATGTTACCTCAAATTCGAAAGTCGTGAATCTCTTCTCAAATGGAATCGGGCATAAGAACCCTTTTCATGTGGATGCCTAAATACTGTATTAAGATAAGCTATAGGAAATAGATCAAGCCGACCGAAACGAATATTTACACAGCAAATTTCACACATATTTTTGGATTAAAGTTGGATAAGAAGAATACAGACAATGATCAATTGTATATAAAGTGTTAAATGCAGTTGTGAATCACTATAGGCATTTTTTTAATTAGCCGATCATCTTGCACTAAATATGATTAAGGACGCAATGTTTACTTGCGTGACTTTATTAACAAAATTATTATTAATTAGTCTATGTATTCAGCTATCAAAATAAAAGACTGGCGCCAGTATTTCGTCAATTTTGTCATACTGAAATAATAATTCTACTCTTATTGAATTTATGATCTAATTTTCAGAGAATACCAGTTTTAAAAATGCTGAAGAATATATGTATGTGTGCTGTATGTATAGCAGGTACCATTCAAATACGTTTTAATAAATTAAAAATTATCTGGATTTTCACAGTGCATTGTGCAGAAAGTAATAATAAATTTAAGTTTACGCGACAAAGAAACCTGGTTAGTGAAAAACGTAATCAGCAAATGACAACGTGGAAAATGCCAGGGAATTATATTGGTCAGGAAAAATTCAGGAATTTTAAACCAAACGGTTTTAAAAGGTCTTTGAATAATAATCATCTGAAAAAATGAGAGAATTTTTCAAATAAGGATTTGCAGTAACCCTGATGTATCATACATATTCCTGATTTAGTTGCCTTGTATTTATATTTATTTCTTTTTGAAATTTCTTTTTTATGAGGATTATCCTAATATTTATTGATTTTATTTATTTTTTTTTTCAAACAACAATTTCCTTAAGACGCCATCCTTTTTGTTTAAAAATTCACATTCTCGGGGTAAAAATTCAACTGTTTTCGTAGAAAATTTACTTTTTGCTTAAAATTCATATTTTGGTACTGAAAAGTCACCTGAAATATTTTTTTAATGAAAATTAAACTATTCCTTCAAAAATCTGTATTTTTAATTAAGAAATGCATCTATTTCAATATTAGTTGCATATTTTATCAATAAAAATGTAAGTATTTGGATAAAAATTTACCAATTTCATTAATAATCATCCTTTCGGGTAGAAAATCCAACTATTGTGAAAATTTCTTGTTTGTATAAAACTCATATTTTGATGTTCCAAAGCCAAACTGAAGTCTTTCAGAATAAACTTACATTAAAAAAAATATCTTTTTTCTATTTAAAAATTTATCTATTTTAGTAGAAATTTCATATTTCTTGGATAAAATTGCAACTGTCGGATTAAAAATTAGTCTTCGTTGCTCGAAGATTTAACTATATTGTTTGAAAATTTTGGTCGAAGCACGTTTTTATCGATGATTCCTATTTTTAGTTGAAAATGCATCTCTCTGGTTCTAAGCTGAACTATTTTCTCGGCAACTGATATTTTTTTATTGAAAATAAAACTGCGTATGTAAAAGTTGAAGTACTCCTAAAATGATTTTTTTTACGTTCTTATCACTTATGATTGAGAAAGTATTAGAATTGTCGGAAATTTGACATAACAGTTTTTCAACAGATCTCCACGTTTCGAGACCCCTTTAATCCGAAAATCAGGTTTTCACGATGGCGCCTGCCTGTCTGTCTGTCCGTCCGGCCGTCCGTTCGTAAACACGATTTTGAAAAATTTTTAAACCACTTTTTTCTGAATTTGAAAATTCTATGTACTGATATTTGTAGTATTATTAAAAAACAATTTATCCTCATGACTTTTTCGATAAAAAGAAAATTCTCAGAGTTATAGCGTTTTCAAAATTTTTTTAGTCAACCGAAAATTAAGATTTTGAGCCAAAAAAACGAACGATGTAAAAAAGAGTCAAGAGAAGAAAAAAAATTATTTTTAAAAGCCCTACAAAGATTATCATAACAAATTTTTGGATTTTCTTCAAAAATCAAAAATTCAAATTTTGATTGTACAAAAAATTAATGAGAAATAAAAAATTCCATTTTGTAGGCAAACTATGTAGGATACGGAAAAAGATGAATTAACAAAAATTTTTATCCAAAAAATGGTCTACAGTTTCGTTAAAAATCACTTCTTGATAGGACGCGTACTTTTTGTTTTATTCGTGAAAAATAATATTGAAAAAATTCTTTTAATGTGTGGAAAAACGACGAAAGTTACGAGAAAAAATTCAAAAAAACCTGTTTACAAATGTCTGTTGGAAATCGAGCGCGCAGCGCGAGTGTCACGATGAGAATCTACTTCAAAGCCTACAGAGTTTTGAGAAACTTAATCTTTGACTATACTTAATTAAATAGATAATTCAGAATATGAAGACGCATATAAATACTTCCATTTAAAGTGATATTTTTGATCAAGTTTTTTTCAAGCATTCCAAATGCAAAGAATAAATACCCGAGCGCTAAGCGCGAGATTGAACGTCGCGCGCCCTAGGCGCGCGGGTAGCATGAGTCCGCGAAGCGGCCAGATTTTTTTGATTGAAGGCCAATAAAATAAAATTTTGCAACGATAAATACTTTAGTTGATAATTTACCAAGAATTATTTTAACCTAAATAGAAAACAGTAAAATTCAATAAAAAACAACCAATTTTCAAACAACAGAATTTAATTTTTGATTAAGAACTGTATAATTAATTTTTCAACTACAAACATTAATTTAGAATTAAAAGAAATTATTTTTTAACAGACATACTATAGACATGAATTTTTAATCAAATAGTAGAGTTTTTACGATATGAATTTCGTATATAATAGTAATATTTCGCATTAAAAAGCATGGACTTCTGACCAAATAGTTTTGGATTTTTTACTGGGTTCCATTGATTCAGTTCATATTTTACGCAAAAACTATTTTAAAAACTCTAATAATACCTGAATTTATTTATGGCTTTCAATATTAATTTTTAAAACAGGCTATAGAAACGAAGAACACGAAAAATCGGCCAGTAAAAGAAATAGAACCAGACTGCTAAACAGATTTAACTTCGTTCAAAACAATGATATAGAATTTCTTCAAACTTAAAAACAGGCTAAAAACATAAATTCCAGTGCATTAAAAAAAATCAACTTTAACTCTAATATATTATATGAAATTAACTCGGATTACAATTTCAGCATGCAAATAAGGAAAAGAATTTTTGCGCATAAAATTATATTATTACAAAGTTAAACATATGCTTGATTTAGGTTTACTGTAAATTTTATGTAATTTTATAATAATAAAATTGTATGCGCAACGGATTATAAGGACTCTTCAGAAAATCCCCCCCCCCCCCAAATAATGTACGCAATTTATGGTTTCTAGGCGTAGTGCGATAGGAGACTTAAAACAAACGCAAATTTTTTGTTTTTAAGATAATACATGCTTTGCAAGGTGAACACATTATTTCAAACTTTTAAATACAGTGAAACTCTTCTATAGTCCCAATTTCGGGGCTGACGGTGCGTGGCAGCGTCAATTCTGGGAAAGGCTATAGAAGGGAGGGCTATTAAAGGTTTCCACTGTACCAGCATTTTGATTTTGGAATATTTTTATCATATGATCTTTTAAAAAAAAGAAAATAACTTTCCAAATAAAATTTAAAATTTGAACATTTAAGGAATAAAGGACATTGATAGTATAAAAAAGGACATTTCAACCGAATATTGACATTTTTACAATGTAGTTAAACTTTCAACAAAAAAGTGTAATTGATATGTAAACCAAAAGTGATGAAATTTCTTTTAAAAAATCTGCTTGCATCACGGGGGCATTCTTATCGCGTGGTACGCGCGGGACTCGCAAGTTTGGGCGCTCCGTGGGCGCGCGACTGTGGGTTTTCGTGATTCGTGCTCGATAATGTATTCGACTCGCGCTACGCGCTCGGATTTTTTATATAACCCACACTTGGGCACATACTTTGTAAGGCTAGTCAAAGCATCGACAACAGTACTTTGGTGATTGTGAATACTCTTTTTTTAAAGCTTCTCCGGCTTTAAGGAACACATTCTCATTACGTATCTCGTGCTTCGCATCCGAGTTTGTCCCTGAAATTGTATATCATTTCAATAAATTTACATTATTATGATTCATGACATGCATCTGTATTATAACTGATGCAATTTCTTTGCCTCGTTTAATTTAATGCACATTCTTTAAAAAAAAAAGACTTTTTTTATTAAACAGTTTATTACAACTTCTGTCGTTTTTTTCATGAATTAAATTTGCTAACTTCCAATGTTATTTTTACGATTTAAACGTCACACATACGGTCTACACAAAAGCCTTACCGTTTTTTAACTTCTGAAATATACCCTAACTCGACCTAACCTCAGTGACACAGACTTTCTCAACTGAAATTTTTGTATCGCACCGTGTTCTACATCGCAGTTGTGGTTCCCTATTGCTTCATCTCCTAATAATTCACTAAAAAAGTCTCTCAAAGCATCTAGGGTGGAGAGTCTAGTTACAACAACAGTCCCAAGAAACTTCGATTAATGGGGGGGGGCGGTGATTAGTTTCATCCGAGAGTCATAGCCGGTTGATGTTTTTGCTGAGAAGGTCACCAACCGTCAGCAACGTTCTGTTAGATCAGAGCTCATATGGTCTTATTTTGCCATTCCCGGTCCTCCTTCAGGTTCGTTCCCAAAAACTTCCACACATACATATATACACACACATATACATATATTTTTTTTATTTATTTTAAGAGCAAATTTATATATTTGAGAATATTTGAAACACTGTGAAATTGTTGTTTCGCTTGAAATGTTTATATTCGTTTGTTTTTTGAAATTTCGAAATGGTATAACTTCGATAACTTTTGTTATCTAAAAAACTTCGATAACTTTCGATAAATTTGGTTATCTATAACTTTTCGATAACTTTTGTTATCTAAAAAATTCATTGGGAGGAATGTTTGTCTTTTCCAATACTATAAATATCCCTACATAGTCTTCAAATTGGGAAAAAGTGGTTTCAAAAATTTACAAAATGCTCTTACTTTTTGAATTTGTATCCAAAATGATTGGCTAACGAACTTGATCTTTAATTTAGGACACTAAAAAAATGTACCAAAGGTCAATTCCATTTGTCAATTCTTTCAAAAGTTATCGTGCTAACAAACTAAAAATCTACAGATTAACAGGCAGACGTACAGATAGTCACATTCGTAAAAACATGTTTTTCGGATTCAGATGGTCTTAAAACGTGGAAATTTGAAAAAACTTGGGGGAGTGGGGTTCAAATTTTACACAAATGTAGTACTTTCTTAGATGAGAATGTAAAAAAATTGATTTTAGAACGAAAAAGACGAATTTTCAATACCTAAATAGTGAACCTTCAAGCCAAAAAACTAATTTTACCTGTAGAAATGGAATTCTCAACCAAAAAATGAGAATTTTGAGCAAAAAGTTACTTTTGAACAAAATGATTACATTTTCCACCATAGAGATAATTGTTCATACAAAGAAAAAAATTTAAAGAATCAGTTTAACTTGTACAGACGCAGTTAAATTTGCAATGGAAAAAATCCATTTTGAATGAAATAGTTCAAGTTTCAACCAAAAATACGAATTTTCAACTAAAAATATTAATCTTCAAAACAAAAAAGTGATTTCTCAAAAAAGTGGTGCAAACAAAATTGTCAAAGAAAGTTGTTGATTCCTCAAGCAAAGGAGATACATTTTTAATCAACCCTTTTCATTTTTATCCAGAAATATGAAATTTCTACTAAAGAAGATGATTTTTTAAATAAAAAGAAAACTTTGAAAAAAAATGGAATTTTCGTCCAAAAAAGATTTTAGCTTGACTTTTCAGCAACAAAAGATGAGTTTTAAATAAACAGTAAATTATCTATTAAATAATTACATTTTCAAGCAAAAAGGATGACTTTTTAACACAAATTTTTTTCAACCAGAAACTTGCATTTTTATTTTATCTAAGCACGATGCAGTTTCTACTAAAGAAGATGAATTTTTGAATTAAAAGGACAAATTCTCAAAGAAATAGTTGAATTTTTAAAATAATTGGTTAAACTTGTGGACAAATAAGGGAACTTTTAATCTAAATCCTAAATAAAATGAAATTTCATTTCTAATACCTTCTCTGATGAGAATGTAAAAAGAGAAACTTTCGGCAACCTATAGAATAGAGTAATTTTCGGTTACAGAAATAAATGTTCAAGAAAATTAAATAAATGTTCAAAGAAATAGTTTAACTTTTCACCAAATACATGAATCTTTGCAAAATAAATCAAATGTATAAAAAAAAAATTCGACAAAAAATTTAGTTACATTTTTAGTTGAAAACATTAATTTTCACTTTAAAAAAAAAAGTAATTTTCAACCGCATAAATAAATTTTTTAACACAGAAATTAATTTTATAATGAAAAAGGACAAAGGACCCCGCACAAAATGTACAGTAAATGGGTTTTTGTAAAAAATTCTGAAAAATGTTGTTTTCCTTGTATTTAGGAACCTGTAGATAAAAAATTCGAAAGAAAAAGGTAAGAAAACTGGACATTTCGTCGACAAACTTGCTAAAATTTCAATTTTTACTTACATTTTTGTGATAATTTTGTCTTGTTTAGAATAGCAGGTTGTGAGTTATCTTGTGTTGTGTTCTCCAATAATCTTGACATCAATTATGAGAATGAAAATTAATACATATTAACCCAAGATTACTCTCACCCTACACTTTTAAACACAAAAACATTATGTCAAAGATAGCAAGTCAAGTGGACTTACACTTAAACGATAATAAGGGTAGTCATAATTAAAATATACATACTCGAAATATATAAGAAAATAAGTAAACAATAATAATAACAGGTTCAAATATGCGCGAGCTTGCACCAACTAGTGCAAATCTGCTCTAACTTGTGTCAACCAGTACCATTTAGTTAAAAGAATATTTTTACATTGGAAATTAATATATTTATAAAGTGTGAGTGAAGATGTAAGTATAGTCTACTTAGCTTCAAATGTTAATAATAATATTATTATTAATAATAACAACAACTTGAAGACGAGCTTGCAGGTTTGTTCAGGTTGGAACAGTTTGGTGCAAGCTCGCCTTCAAGATGGTGTCATTATCAATAACAACAACCTTATTATTATTGTTATTATAAATAGCTCATATACATGTGTGTGAGTGTGTGTTGTGTGTAGGTGTGTGTCATTTCCCCCAAAACATGCTGTATATACAAGAAATTGTTGATCTTTCTAGTTCGTGGGTATGATCCTTTTGTTTCAGTAAGTCTGATCTACAAAATGTGCAACTTTTAGCCCAATATATCAAAGAGTTTTTGAGAAAAAAAAAAACATTTCACTAAAATAAGCATGTTTGTATGACAAAATAAATGTAAAAATTGAAACTTTGAAAAGTGCTTGGCGAAAAACCAAATTAATTTTCTGCCAAAAAAAATGATGTGCCTATACCAATTTTTTACCAGAAATATTCACTTTCTACCAATAATTAATACATTTTTACAAGATAAATGAACTTTTCACCTAATATTTTAATAATAAATAAAATTTTATACCTCTAATAGTTTTAACTTTTTTCTAACTTTTTAACGAAAAAGTTAAATTAGTCATCAGAAAAGAAAAAAATTCAACAAAATACAAAAGTTTCCAAATAAATAGTAGAATATTCAAATGAAGAAGTTTAATTTATTACTGCCAAAACAGATTAATGTTTAACATAATACATGACTGTTCACTCAAATAGTTGAATTTCCAGTGAAGAAGATAAATGTTTCACCAAACATAGAATAATTAAATTTTCACTAATAAAACTATTTTCTTTTCAATATAACAAAGTATGTGTGTATTTAATCTCTCCCTTTTACGGGTTTGCGGGCCTCCGCTCCCTGTACATATATTTACAATTCCATCCTTAGTCTAATTTAACTACTACTTATATTCTACTCTTTCCAATTACGTAGGATAAACAATAGTAACAGTAGTGATATTAATTCCTAAAATGAGCGAGCTTCCAGGGGTTCCGTTTCCTCTTACCATAAAAAATGCATTTTCCACGATATTTTCCTTTGATATTTTTCCATTTCCCTCTTCCTCTCCTGTACATCTCTCTAATACATGTGCCCATGACTCCTTTTCGTATCCACATACTCTGCATAAATTCTCCTCTTCATTCATCCAATATCTGCATGCTCTCACTCCTTCTCCCATTCTGAACCGTACAACCCTACTCCATT
>NC_046658.1:77208551-77219840 GCF_010883055.1 Belonocnema kinseyi | reverse complement strand
CTATGTCCTGCCACTCCATAACCCCTTCTCGAATATTACACACCCTTCTCATTTTTCTCCTTTCTTCCTCCCATTTTGAATTTCCCACATTACCTTTCGCTTTATTGTTCCGAATTTCGCCGAAACATGCTTGTGCCATTTTACTTCCCTCTCCCCTTTTTAGCTTCTCTTCAAACCTCCATGCTCTCCTAATTTACCTAGTAACCATATTTTCTCTGCCTAACTCTTCTTTTAACATATATCCTGGGCAACTCCAGCTAATCCCCATTACCCACCTCAGGAATCGCTCATGCATGCTCTCTACTTTCCTACGTTCCTTCCATCCCCAGATCTCCACACCATAACACAATACCGCCCACACCAACGCATCAAACAACCAGACCCTCATTCTCCAATCGTTCTTGAACCTTCTCTTTCCTATACCCCATACTTGGCCCATTACTTTACTTGCACATTCAATTCGTTTCCTCACCTGCAGCTCGTTTCCCCCTTCTGCCTCAAACCAAAAACCTAGGTAACAGAACTCCTCCGCAATTTCCACTTTTTGTCCGTTCATCTTCCAAACGTAATTTATTTTGCTCTTTCTATTTCTGAAACACATCACCTTTGTCTTATCTACGTTCACCGCCAGCTCTTTTGTTCCCATATACTCTTCGAAGAATCTCATCATTAGGTTCATCCCCTTCTCATCATCTGCTAATAGAACTACATCGTCCGCGTATGCTATAGAGTATAGTTTGCTATTACCCAAAACCGTTCCCCCTTTCCCTTTCTCCTTTAGCTTCTCCTCTAAGTTTGCCAATAGGATACTAAATAGTAACGGACTCAAAGGGCACCCTTGCCTTAGACCTCGGCTTGTCCAGAAAACCTGCCCTTTTTTCTTTCCTATTTGCACCCTAATCCTGGTTTCAGTAAAAATTTCCTTTATCCTCTCCACTAACTTTTCCTCCACACCCCTCTCTTTCATTGCCTGCCATAGTATTTTTCTATTCACTGAGTCAAACGCTGCTTTGAAATCTACGAACAAAGCGACTAGTCTCCCTTTCTTTCTCCCCAAATTTCTGTTAACTAAATAGTTAAGTACGTAGATGTTGCCTATAGTTCCCATTCCTTTTCTAAATCCCGTCTGATTATGTGGGATACTTTCTTTTTGCTCTACCTGACTCTCCAACCTATTTCTTAAGATTTCTACATATATTTTATAGCCGACTGAAAGGAGAGTGATCCCTCTGTATTCCTCTATCTTCTTTCCTTCCCCTTTCTTGACAAGCGGTACCACCTGTCCTGTCGTCCACACTTCCGGCCAACATTCCCCTTTCTATACCTTGTTGCTGATTTTCCAAATTCCATCCCTAATACCTTCTCCTCCAAACTTCATTGCTTCGTTCTCCATCCCATCTTCTTCTGTCGCCTTGTTTCTTTTTAACCTATTTATTGCCTCATCCACTCCTTCTCTTGTTATCTCTTTTCCTTCCTCCATTTCTCCTTGGATTATCCTACACTTTTCCCCTTTGAACTTATTTTGCTCTCCCCCTAATAGACCATTAAAATAATCCGTCCATTTCTCAATTTCTATTTCTTCGTTAACGCTCTTCCTTTCCCCTCTATCCCTATTTATTACATCCCACACCCTACCTTCTTTGATCGCCTTTTCTACCTCTGCTTTATATTCTTCCTTTCCCCTCTGTCTTTTTATTTCCAGAATCTTCTCATGTTCTTTTTTCCTCCTGTTATACTCCTCCTTCTACATTTCCCCTCTTCTCCATTTGCTCACACACTCTTTTATTCTCTCTTTACTCTCCCAGCATTCCTCGTCCCACCAGCCTCTCTTTCCCCCTACTCTTTCTTCATTAGTATCCAGCTCATCCTTTACCTTTTCAATGGACCCTTTCAACCTTTCAATTAACGAGTCTATTCCCTCCTCTTTTTCATACCTAACCTTCTTTTTTTCCATCTTTTGTTTAAACTCTTTTAATTTATCTACCCCCCAGATTCCCATTTTCGTGTTTCGTTCACACCCTTTTTCCTTTCTCCCTCTGCCGCGCTTACTGACGCCTCTTCTTATTGTAACTATGACCGGGAAGTGCTCGGATCCTATCTCATTTCCTACCTTCATACTCCCTATTCTATGCCGCATTCTTTCTTCAGCCAAGATGTAGTCTATTACTGTTGCTCCCTTTCCTATGAATGTGATCTCCCCTTCCTCATCTCCTTTCATATTGCCATTGCATATAAACCATCCTGTTTCTCCTATCATGTCTAGTAACTTCCTCCTCTCCCTGTCCGTCTCTCTATGTTTGCAGTTCCTTATAAATGCCTCCTTTTCTTCATCCCATAACCCTCCCCCTTGTTCGCAAGACCATGCATTTAAGTCCCCTCCTATTAAAACCAATTCAAATAAATTCAAATAAAAAAGATTTTTCAACTAAAGTCATCATTTTGTAGTCAAACATAAAAAATGAAAAAGAACAATTCAAATTTTTTTAAGCAACACATGCTACATAAAAATCGACAAAAGTTGTTTGCCCAAAAAGGATTCAGAGATTTGGTACCAATCATTTTTACGGATTCACTAAAATAAAAAATGCAAAATATTATTAAAACTGAAAAAAGTCATATACAATTTAAATTAACCAACAGAACTCACTAGTATTCACAGTTTTATTGATTCTTTATTATCTAGTAAGATATTTCTACACAGATAAGATGGAAATTAGTCTTTTCTGAGAACCAGGGAGAACAATTCTTCTATTTTTGTAACCCTTATTATTTATAGAGGATCATATATTTCGATTTATTGAAATTTTTTAAGATTCTTATTTATGAAAAGCAAACTCTATCCAGAGCAATTTTTTCCCAAGAAAGATACATATTGCTTTTTTCAATTTAAATGACGAATAACAAATATAAATGTTAATTAATTAGAATATTCTGCAGTTGGATTAGACTACTGAGCTATTTTAATGCATATAAAATGTTAGCCTAATTTTACCAAAAAGCAGGACGAAAATTTTATATTCTTTACACTAATTATCCATAACAAAGCTAAGTAATAAATATGTGTTAACCAATTTCTGCAGATTAGCAGGTTTGAGCAGCTACTTTGATACGTATTAGATATCGCCGAAATTTTTCTGTTCAAAAAGTATGAAAATAACTCAAATATAAAATAAATATAAAAATATACTCAAATTGTAAGTTGAGTTGATTTAAATATATTTAAGAGTTAAAGCTGAGAAAGGAAATATTTTTCTAAAAAATTTTCTTTTGGTACATTTGTTAAAAAAACTACAAACTGTAAACAATTGAAAATATTGTTGCTGGTCCCTGTTAGTAATCTAATGTTCTTTAGTTCTAAAAAATACCTGTAAGGCGGATAAAAATAATAAGTCAAATTCATATTAGTCAGTTGAGAAAATAAATATAAGTCTCGAATTTCAAATTTTTTCCGCTTTTATTATTAGCAAATAAAAAACAAGGAAGATGATTGTGCATTTTACCTGCCTTACATGCAGAGACACAATTCAATTTGTTTGTTTAGCCTATTTTCTAGTTTCAAAAAATGCAATCTTATTGTTTTAAACAAAGTTAAGTCTGTTGAGCAATGCGGTTCTTCTTTTTAACTTACCGATTTCTCAATCGGTAAGTATTCTCTCTTTATTTTTTCTGCGCATCCAATAGGTGCGTAAAAATATTTTTTTTCGCAAACAAACGTTAATTTTTTTATTTTTAATATATTTATATAACAAGAGTTTATAACAGATTCTTAGAAAATTCTTGGTTGAAGAACTTTGCGTTTTTCATTTGTTTTGTCTCTTGTGTCACTCGTCCTATCTGAAAATTGTTATTAACAATTCTGTAGGTCCTTTTTGGGTGTACAATTTTGTATTTTCATTTCATGCGTACCTCGTGTCATTTTTCAGCAAATTAAATTTTTTTATTTTCAATGTAATTTCTACTGTTTAAACAAAAACTAGGATTTAAACCAAAACTATGCATTCAAAAACAAAGATTTGTGTAGCTCTTTTTTAGGTGAAAAACTTTGATTCGATTTTTTTCTTAGCTTGTGTCATTCGCCAAAAATTTATTTCATTTTCACTTTTAATGTTGTTTTTTACCAAAAAAACTACGTATACTATAAAAAAATGATTCATAACAAAATTGTAAATAGATTTTCGATAATGAATGTTTTTTCGTATCTTGTATAATTTTATTGCAAAATGATAATGTTATTTAAACAAAAAAATTTTAATCTAGCTACATTTCTTATTTTTTTAAAAGTAATTTTGTTAACTTATAATTCTACTATTTATTTGAAAATATCGGTATGTTGTTGAAACTTTGCCTTTTATGGTGGCTAATTCACTTTTTTCGTTGAAAGTTCAACTATTAGATGTGTGAAATTCCATTAAAAATTTTAATATTTGGTTGAAAATGTATGTACTTCATTACAATTTATTATAATTTGGTAGAATATTACTCTTTTTAGCTTATATTTTATTTTCTTGGTTGAAAGTGTATCTGGTTGCTTGAAAATTGAACTACATTGTACATTGTATATTGTGTATATTGTAAATATATTTTAAGAACTTAAAATTAAATTTCATTCCATCTGTTGTTAAAAATTTATCTTTTTAAGTTGAAAATTCAACTATTTCTTTTAAGATTTGTTAAAATTTGTGGAAAAATCATTCTTCTCACTTAAAAATGAAACTGTTTCGTAGAAAATGTACTTTTTTTCAAGAACTCAAATTTTGTTGTTGAAAAGTCAAACTAAAATCTTGTTTAGATGAAACTTCTATTTTTTTAATGTAAGTATCTCTTTTGATGTAAAGATTCATCTTCTTTAGTAGAAAGTTCATATCTCTGGATAAAAATGCAACTGTTTGATTAAAAATGAATCTCCTTTATTTCAGTATGCAACTGCTTTATTTGATAATTTTCTTTGACCACTTTTTTGAGAAATCATTTTTTGTTGAAGCTCAATAGTTTTAGTTGCAAATTCATACACACTGAAACTCTTCTATAGCGCTGATTTTGGGGCTGGCGGTGATTATGAAATAACTAATTATAGCCCGCTCAGCTTTTGTCTTATTCACACCTGAGTGACAACCGCAGGCTCCGCGCATCTAGCGCAGCTCCTGTTACACCTAGTTGCGACGCGGCATCGATTCTTGAAAAGGCTATAGATGAAAGGGCTATTGAAGGATTTCACTGTACTTGGTTACAATTTGAACTATTTTACTTAAAATTAATCCACTAATTGCAAATTTAACTGTGTGGCTGAGAGTTAACCTAATTTTGTAAAATTTATTTCTTTAAATGAAGGTTTGCCTTTTTTGCGGAGAACTTAACTATGTTGTTGAAAATGAGTTTTTTGCTCAAACTGTACCGTTTTTAGCAAAAAAGTTCATTTCTGCAGAGAAAGTTCATCTTCTGGCTTGATGGTTCAGCAATTTAGGTGAACATCTATTTATTTCATGTTTAAAAAAGAATTGTTTATTGAAAATGTGTGTTTTTCGTTTAAAAATACCATTCTTTTACATTAACAATCCATCTCTTTTGGATTAAATATAATTTGTACTTTTGTGTTGAAAATTTAAATACTTTGTAAAAATTCCAGTATTCTGTTAATAAGTCATCTTTTTTTGTAGCAAAGTCTTTTTTTTATTAAATAAATCAATTTGAAAATTTTAAATTTGTATCTGGAATACTACCTTGATCGAAAAACTTTAGGACTCATCACCTAGTGGCGCTCTCGTTTGGCCGATTTTAACTCTTCTTTTTTTGTTGTGTTGGTAGAAGTGTCATTGACGTTCTGTCGGATTGTCAGCTTGATAGCTTGACATTTGTTGAAGTGGCGCCGTATTCTGTAATTCGAATATTTATATTTTAAACTGTGCTCAATTCTATTTTCTTCCGGTTAAAGTTCCTTAAATTTAAATATATTTTTTTCTTTAGTAACTATGTGACGATTGAATTGATTATAAAATCCATAATAAATCCTATCAAAGTGAAAATATTGATAAATTTTGAATTAACAATTATTGTTATAGAGTAGCAGTTCATAAGCGCTTATGTGCCACAACCAAAAGTTGACTGAAGACATAAGAAACTTTTTATACGTAACGCATTTAATTTTTTTTAAACGACTGAAAATCGTCCTGAGTTGTTGTCAAACTTTTTTGAATTGTAAAAGGGTCGCTTAGAAGAAAGCAACAACATATCTTCGAGAAAACTCTTGAGAAAGAACAGTCCATCCTAATTAAATGCGGGGCCTGACACAGGCAAATTTTGGACAGTCCATTTTTTTATTAGTTAGAAAGGACTTTCGAGCTGTTTTTATGTATTATTTAACCCTAAAAGCATTATCTAGAAAGAAGCAACTGTTCCCGAGAAATCCCTTATGAATAGAGCGACGTGCTCTTTAAAGTATGAAATAGGTATTGTCCAAAAAAAAAATTAAAATAAAATTTGTAATTTTCACCCGACTACATTTAATCATGGAAAAATCAGGGGAAAAAAAGCAACGATCTGGGATATGGAAATGATCAATAGTGATGTACCATAATTTTTTATTTTACGACATCAAACCCGAATTACACTATAATATATCAAAGAGACATGAGTTAGTTTAGCTAAATTAGCTTAGGCCAGTAAAACGACTTTTCGAAATTTGCCTGAGTAAAAATGATTTGACTTGAGTTCGACTTGGTTATGTCTTGAGTTCGGCTCCAAGACATCGATGTCTGGCTGCGTCTCAAAACTGAGTCAAAATGTAGGCCCACGTCTTACTTTTATGGCCACGACAGGTAAAACGGCGTTTACTTGTCTTCAGTCGAGCCTTGTCTTGGCTAAGACGACGTTTACTTGACTCAAGACGAGTCTTGTCTTGGCTAAGATTATCGAGCCTTTTTTGGCTCATAATTGAGATTAAAATTGATGAATGAAAAATTTGTAATTATTAAATTAGTTATTTTTAATTTGAAAATTCTGAACCTGTGGGTCTGAACGAGTATAACCCTTAAAAATTTTCTTCAAAAAAATAAAAATTGTGACTTTCCAGAAGGATCTCCTAAACCTAAATGACTGTTAGAATTAGCCTTTTTGTTATACATCGCATTTGTTGGAGTCATAAAAGTTCGACCCAAGAGATAAATTTATGTCTCCAAGACATAGAAACTAGCCTTCAAGATATAAATTGAAGCCTAGCTTCGTCTTAAAACTGAGACATTCTCAAGTCGACCTTTTCGACTTCAGAATGTCTTGATTGGGGGCAATTCAAGTCGAACTCAAGTCAAAGCATTTTTATTCGGGATAGTTTGTTCAATCCGGAGAAATAAGTTAGAAGTTTCATTTAGATTAGGAAAGTTTTATTGTGCTTTCAGTAATATGTTTTCTTTTAAATTATGCTTGCTTTTGCTAGAACATATTTTACGCCGTACAAAACTTTATAAAACTCAAATTTCTTCTTCCAGATTTAAGTGAACAGGTGTGGACATTTTGTAGTTCTACAGGAGCCACATCACCAACAAGGATGGAAATTACTCCGGAAACTGTAGATCTATTATCTGGATATTGCCAACCACCACCACCAACAATACCAACAAAAACAACAAAAAACAAAAATTTGCAACGGAAAACATCAAATACGGCAATGCCTGCGATAGAAGAAGAATTTGAATTACAAAAGGATCCAAGTACCAAAGACTTACTTGATCGGTATACGCGAGAACCACAAAAAAATATGCAACAAATATCAACTAAGTCAAGATTAGTTCGTCAGCAAGCATATGGTATAAACTCTTTTATTTAAGCACAAAGTAGAATATCTGATAGCAAATAATCATTGCCTTTACAAAATATAAGAAATGTATGGCATATGATATAATTCCTTAATTCAATATTTAAATTGTATAGCTAAAGTGTAAAAAACTATATATATTAATGAAAAATTAATAATTAATAACAAATTTAAATATCCTGATAAATTTTTTCAAATTGTCTTTCTGAAAACGAGAGCAATATTTTTTAACTTGTATGAATCAAAATTCTTGAACTTTAATGTTATGTACCTATTACACGGAGAAACTTTCAGTTATAAAATTTGATGGTATAATATTTATTTTTGAAATACGACAATAGCAAGCTAGGATATAGAGTCGCTATGGCAAGAATTATTATTGTGAATATTAAACTCTGAAGTAGTATGTCCATTGAAATATAAAATAAATGATGAAATAATTGCACTTATATCAAGAGAAACTTACTATAATCCCAAAGCCAGACTGTGAAGTTTACAAAATACAATAGTAAAAATATTCTGTCTATGTTCATTCTACGCATTTCTAATTTTTCTCATAGAAAATGGGAAAAACTTCTATGGTCGAAAGACCAAAATAAAAATAAATTCGGATTCATTTCACGCACTATACATTTTATACATTAAACATACAATTAGATATTTATATCTTATTCTAAGCTGAAAGAGAAAAAACCTTGTTAGATGATATCAGTCCTGTCGGGAATTGAACACGGGTCTCCGGGGCAGCAGAACGGAGATATTTCACTGTGATAAAACAAATTATAAGGTTTAGGAATTTTATCATTCCTCATGAAATTCGGCGCGTGTAATGACGTCATTTTGTACTGAATCGCGAAGCACTACATTCAATTGTTTTTCTTTTATTGCAGCTTCCCATTGAAAATGGTAATTTTTCTTAATTGTTTTGCAACTTACGTTATTTTAAATGCTAGTTATGCAACTACGGTTTTATCATTTAATTTGTGAATATCACTTTTTTCAACTTCAATCAGCTATCAAAAATATGAATTTTATATCTACAAATGGCAATTATTAGGTTTGTAGTATATTTATAAATTAAATATGTATTTCTTTCTATGGCTGCGACCATAATACTATTTTCTCGGCTATATCCCAGATTGCCATCGAACTTTTGTAAATATCAATATTACAATGCCAAATTTCACGATCAAGAGTTTCTCCGTATACATTAAATGGATATATAGCTTAATGTTTGTTTTATAAAAAAATCTGTAAAACTACCCAATGCTAATTTATAATCATTTTCTTACTATTTAGAACCATGCAAAATTCTGCATTTTTAAGTTTAAATGCTTTGAATTTGAAAATAAATTAATTATTTTAGTGATATGACGCTTCGATTGACTCTAAAATCCAGAGTGAATCTTCAAAAGGTCAAAATATTGATAACTATAGAAATAGTGTGGAGCAACACAAGTTAGAAGTTCTACATCCAGATTTAGACCGTATAATTGTACAAAAAAACCAAAACGAAGTTACCAGAAGGGAATCAAAATCGTATGCCGCTGCTTGTGCCACTACCACGATCTAACTCAAACCGAAATCTGCACGAAAGTATGGCACAAATCCTTTCTTAGGATTGTATATCAGTGATTCTGAATCTGAATAATTTTTGAGTTCCCAAAATATAATAAATGTTTGGCATGTGAGATAATTTATATTTAAGTACATATTTAAATCATATAGCTAAAGTTTAGCAGAAATTAATTAATAATTAATAAATTATAATAACATTAAATATCCTGATGAATTCCTTCAAACTCTTCTTACATCTGAAGTAGAGAGCAATATTTTTGATCTTGTGTGAATTAAAATTCCAAATGACTAATTGTATATACTTACATATTTCAGCAGAAGGGATATATGGCGCAATGTTATGATAAAGAATGTATCTCAAATTATCATAGAAATACATAGCTTTGCCTGCTATTTCATTTAATAAGCTTCAGCTAAACTTGAGCACGTAAAAAAGAATTATCCTGCTGTAAATTTCTACATTAATCTGTTTTAGATTTCCGATTATGTTTGGGTAAAAATCAATGTACTTAACTATCTATTTTTAATTTGCAATAACATATTTCAATTCTTGTAATTTTCTGAAATAATTGTTGAAATGTTTGGAATTATGCATATGTAAGACACCTACTGGAGGGATTTCCCGGATGAGGGTTTTCCTCCAGTAGTTGTGCTAATACAAAATTTGAATTAAATATTGACTATTTTGACTTGAGCGACTAATTAATATCAGCCCTTCTATTTTTATGCGAAATGGTTCTTATAAATTTGTTGATTTAAACGGAAAGAAATTTACGATTGAATCAACGTGATCTATCCTTGATCTGACCACAAATATCGTTTTGATGGTTGGTGATTAATAATCGAATTTTAATGTCATTAAAATAGTTATATCATGTAAGGGTCCATCGTTACATATTTTTTCTTTAGATTCTCTGAAACATTGAATCAATTTGGTTTGACTTTTTAAAGTTTTACATTCTAAATTAATATCATTTTCACCATACCATCTTGTAGATCAATGATAATTATTCATATGGGTGTCAATGTGACTCTCGATGTTATTATTTATATCAGTTTTTTGGAAATACTTTTAAAGAATCACTGCAATTGTTTAGTTACGTCAGTAATTAAGGGACCGTACTTAAATTATGCAATGACTTACGATTTGTAACGAAAGGCGGAGAAGTCCTTCATTTATGTATTTAGTTTTGCGAATGGCGACAAAGAAACAAACAACACGCAATAATAATGCACAGAAAAAAAATATGAATTTAACTTTGCGTGCCACAGATATCTGGTGAGTGAAAAACGCAACCAATCTTTATATATTAATGGTCAAGGCGTAGGTAAGAGATGAAGTTACATAAAACCAAAAACAATGAATCTTCAAACAAAATTCTTGAATTTTGCACACGAAATTGTGTAATTAGCCAAATAGCATGAGTAAAAATGCTTCGACTTGAGTTCGAAGTGGTTATATCTTGAGTTCGTCTCCAAGACATCGATGTCTGGCTGCGTCTCAAAACTGAGTCGAGACATAGGCCCTCGTCTTACTTTTATGGCCACGACAGATAAAACGGCGTTTACTTGTCTTAAGTCGAGACTTGTCTTAGCTAAGACAACCTTTAATTGACTCAAGACGAGCCTTGTCTTGGCTGAGATTATCGAACCTTTTTTGGCTCATAAATGAGATTAAAATTGATGAATTAGAAATTTGTAATTATTTAATTGGTTATTTTTAATTTAAAAATTCGTAATCAGTGAGTCTGAACGAGTATAACCGACAAAAATTTTCTTTAAAAAAATTAGAATTGTAACTTTCCAGAAGGATCTTCTAAGCCGTTAGAAATACGTAAAAACAAACAACATTTCCGGTATCATCATCAAACAAGTATAATACAAGTAATAATCCACAATCCGTAAAT
>NC_046658.1:77199265-77208451 GCF_010883055.1 Belonocnema kinseyi | reverse complement strand
TAGGCAACTTAGCTGACCCGAAGAACTACAGGCCAATAACTTGTCTGAACACGCTTTATAAGATATTCACAGCTCTCCTAAATGATAGGATTGTTCGGGCAAATGAACCTGCGTGGCAAGAAATGTATGAACAACGAGGCTCGAAGAAAGGCGTAGCCGGATGTCGGGAGAACCTGCTCATCGATAGATGTGTCTGCAAAGATGCAGCATTCTACCAGCGTGACCTATCGATGGCCTGGATTGATTGTCGTAAAGCTTTCGATTCTACATTCCATAGACTTATCATCTGTCTTTTGGAAATCTTAAAGGTTCATCCGCAAATAGTTGGGTGCATAGTGAGATTGATGCCGCTTTGGAAAACCAGATTTACTATCTCGTCTGGCAAAAATCGTGCGACAACTAACAAGGTCACGTTTCAGAGAGGTGTCTTTCAGGGCGACACCATGAGCCCACTTCTCTTTTGCCTTACATTATTGCCACTATCTCTGGCACTTCGCCATTCCGACGGGTACTTGTGCGGCAAACCTGCAGATCGAAAGTACAAGGTCACTCATGCATTTTACATGGACGATCTTAAGATCTATGCTAAAAACAGAGAGCAACTGCATCTAGCTCTGGGGATTGTCGAACAATATACTAAGGAAATTGGAATGGAATTTGGGTTAGACAAATGCGCTTAGGTTTATTTGAAGCGAGGAAAACTTGATGGCATCCTTGAAGATCCTGAGCTCGTTTATAGAAGCGTCATACGACACCTTCGCGCTGGAGAGACTTATACATACCTGGGCGTGCCACAGAGCCGCATTCAGGATGTGACATCTATAAAGGATACTTTCCGAAGCAGATACAAGCGTCTTATCCGACAGATTTAGTCTTCCGAACTGTCGGCGAGAAACAAAGTATCTGCAACGAATATGCTTGCCGTCCCGGTACTACTCTATTCATTTGGAGCAGTTCCATAGACGAAGAACGTGCTCAGATCTCTTGATATCGGGACAAGAAAGGTTATGCACATGAACAAAAGCATGCATCTTAAGTCTTCCGTTCCGCGACTGTACTTCTCACGCCGTCAAGGGGGTCGCGGAATATTGAGTCTTGAATGTCTTCACCACAGGATTATTCTGGGTACAGCACATAGAGTTGCAAATGGAAGGGACCCTCTTCTTAAAATGGTCAGGAATCGCGAAGAAGTGGGCAAAGGAGCATTTCTGTACAAAGCAGCGGAGGAGGCTGCTGAAACACTCGGACTTGACTTCAGTATTAGGGGTGAGCAAAATGCATCAAATCTAATCTATCTCGAGTACTCACTCCTGAAAGCCCGGATTAAGAAAGCCCAAGAGAAAAACTTTCGTGAACAGCTCCTCGATAAGAGGATGCACGGTATCTTCCACAGAAATGTGAAGGATCAGTCAATGTCTTGTGAGGTAACGTTTGCATTCCTTAAATCGCCCGCGATTTCGGTAGAAGCGGGTGCAATTATTCAGATTAGCACCCGCTCCCGGAGAAATCCTGCGGTTGTCCTTATTACAAATTTTTAATTATATATTGTATAATAATATAGAAGATTGTTTAACCATTAACAAAGATTAGCTTTTATGACTGTTAGAATTAGCCTTTTTGTTAGGGCTGGTATACGCTCGAAGTTATAAAACCCACGTGTTAGAGTCATTAAAATTCGAATCACGAGATAAATTTATGTCTTCAAGACAAAAACTTGTCTCTAAGACATGAATTGAAGTCTAGATCCTTCTCAAAACTGAGACATGCTCAAGTCGAACTTTTTGACTTCAGCATGTTTTCATGGAGGCAATTCAAGTCGAACTCAAGTCGAAGCATTTTTATTCGGAAGTAGAGTTTTTGAAAAGATGAATTCCGTACAAAAAAATGAGAAAAAATTTTCAATTAAAAAGAATGAACATCTGACACAGAATATTTTAATTTTTGTTATTGAAATCTTTTAATTGAACTCATATTTAAGCAGAAAAAAGAGAAAACGAGGGCAGAAGGGGAAGTTTGTTCAAAAAGAGGGAAAAGAGCTTCCTCTACGAGCAGCATAAAATTGGTTCTTTGAAAGACGAATTTTTATTTGAAAAATCGTTTAAAAACAATCAAACATAAAACATAAGCAGGGAAACCAAGATAAACGGTACTACGTATTATGAAAACTTTCCAGTTCTTTAACGAAAATATTCTTATTTATTTTATTTATTTATTTTATAAAATATTATTATTTATTAATTGCCTAATGAATAAATACTAATTTTGTGAACATGAACTTATAACATAAAATAACTTGAAAATAGGCCAAATACACAAATTGATATGTTTCTGTGCATACAAGGCAGGTAAAACGTACACTCACCTTCCTATTTTTTTATTTCATAATATTAAAAGCGTAAATAATTTACAATCCGACCATAACAAATTTTTAACATATGGTACTTTATAAACGAAATAAAACAATATTCCAAATACAAATTTTGAATTTTCGAATTTATATATTTTTTTGTTTTAAAACATGCTTTAATAAAACATGACTTTTCAATAGAATATTGTACAAATATTCGTATACAAATGAAATGTAAATGCGTTTTTTTTGAGAAAAGAAGTCAATCATTTTTTTATCTGTTAAATCTCATTACTTACAAAGAAAAATATTTTCGATTTTTAAAAATAAGTTTTTTCTGAGAAAAGCGAATGGTAGTTTTTCTATTTGTTAACATTCGTTATTCTTTGGTTAAAGATTAGTAGGCTATTTTTATGCATATAAAATTTAAGACAAAATTTCCCAAGAAAATAGGAAGAAAATTTTATGTTTGTTATCTTAAATTATTTATAACAAAGCTAGATGATTCGAGTTTACAAATTTCTTCAGGGTTTGTAGGTTTGATTTGCATACTCAAATTGTAATTCTGGTTGATTTCAAAGAAATCTGAGGCTTAAAGCCGAGGAAGGAAATATTTTTCGAACGAATTCACTTTTTTAAAATTTGTAATAAAAAAATTAACTACCAACTACAAAAAATTCATAAAATCGTTCTTCACGCCTGTGAGGCATCTAGTGCTCTTTAGTTTAAAAAAAATATCCCTTAGCCGATTAAACATAATGAATCAAACTCATGCTGGTCCATCGAAAAAATAAGTAAAAGTAGATATGATTTACTTCACTTCGAGATGTCGAATATAATAATTTATTAATTGATTCATCTCCCGTTAAAATTGTTATATTCTTTTGTTGAAAAAATTGTATTTTCAATTTTGCAATTGCTTAAGCTTTTCATATTAAGAAATAAAAAACAAAGAAGGTGAATGTACGTTTCACCTGCCTTATTTGCATAGCAACAAATCAGTTTGTGTGCTTAGCCTGTTTCAAATTTTCAAGAATTTCCAATCTCATTCGTTTCAACGAATTAAATCTCTTAGGCTATATGTAGTTCTTTTTTTTAACATACCGATTTCTCATGTTTTTAATTTCTATAGATTTTTTTAAAATTAGTATTCACAGCCTTCAATAAATTTACATATGTTTTCAAAATTAGTACTTATTGAATAGGCAGTTACTATATATTAAGGTTTTATAAAATAAATAAATAAATAAGTGCATTTTCATTAAAAACTGGAAAGCTTTTAGAATAAATTGTACCGTTTCTTTTGGTTTTCATGCTTATTTTCAATGTTTTATTTTTTCAGCATTCTTTCTATTTTTTAAAGAATTGTTCTTCTTTCCCCTGTTTTGAAGAAACTTCACCTTTTCACTTTTAATCGTTTTTTTGCTTACATATGAACTAAATTAATAGAACCCAATAAATAAATTGAAACATTTTATTTATCAGTTCATTGTTTTTAAGTTAAAATGTTGCCATCATTTTATTTTTGGTCAAAAATTGATTTTTTCTGTTGGAACTTGAACTATATTAATATTTTTTAAATAATTTCTTTTCCTTTTGAACTAATATTTCAGCCGAAAAATTAATTATATAATTTGCAGTTCAAAATTCCAGTATTTTGTTTGAATTTTGTTTGCTTGCATGTTTTCTATTCGAGTTAAAATCATTCTTCGGTAGAATATCAACTACTGCATTTAAAATAGAGAATCCATTTTTTTTTGCATTGACCTTCATTAAAAAAAAATATTTCAAAAATTAATTCCACTTTAACAAATGCAGTAAAACTTTCAATTAAAAAATATAAGACAGATTAAATTTTTAAATAACGAAGGAAAATTAAAAAAAAAGAAAATTAATTTCTTCCCGGAAGAGGTTTTAGTTTGACACTGGCCTGGCCCCGAGCAGACCACCTGGTTTCCAGTCTTGGTACTTACCAGAAGGTCTGGCCTGGGACTGGCCAAAATTGTAACGTTCTTTCAGGCTATCTCAGGCCAGACCGTCTAGTTAGCCGCGAGTTATTGGATGGCTGAAAACTTGTGACACTTAATCTACAAAAACTAGCAATGTATCAGAGAGATGAGAGGCAACTCGGAACTGGTACTTCAAGTTGTGACGTCATGTGACAAGATATCTGCACGCCGAAGGCCAAGAATTACATTCCAATTACATCGAAAAAAAAATCATTTGTCACTATAACCATCTTCAGTTGAAAAACTGTCATTATAGAGACCCTGTAACTTTTTCGAAATATGGTAAGAAAGTTTACTGCTCAAAGTTAGATTTTGATTGTTTTTGGCTAGCTAATCAGCGCTCAACCTGGGCAAGACGGGTATATCAAGGTGCTAAGAAAAAAAGTCTTGGTTTGGTTGTGTCTATCAAGATGATAAGAAAATAATATCTTGCTTTGATAGTTTCAATTTCTTATCTTCTATCATTTTTATCACCCTGTAACTATTTTCAAAAATGTTCAAAAAATTGGCTGATCGAACTTAGAACTTCCCGATAAGGTCTAGATAAGGTCAGACTTAGGCTAGACTAGCGCTAGACTTGGGCCAGGTCAGATCATCCAGACTAGGCAGTATACATAAACCAGACCTTTTTCTTCGAAAAGGGCCATTTTTAGATACATATACATACATATAATAAGCAACCAACGGGTGATAATGAATCCTTGCCTGTCACCTTGCCTATTATGGAACCAGTCACTCAGTTACCTATATGCACTCTCAAACGCGCATTGGAACCTGCATAATGCATATACATTGCTTTTATTGCTTTAGACGCCATTCATTTTCTCCTTACTGTTTCAGAATTTTCCAAACCTTTCTTCTATCTGCCTTATCAAACGCTTCCTCTTTATTTTTTTAAATGCATAGCAAACTTTTTTGTTTACCCACAAATTTTTTTATGTGATTCTGCAATCTAAATGCAATATCAGGGGCGTACACGGAAACAAATTTCGGGAAGAGTTTTAATGGACTTTGTGTAATGTGATAATTCATTATAAAATTTGATTTATGTTTGGAGGGGGAGGGGGGCTGATGTGTCTGAAACTTCCCTCGTTTCCCGCACGTAGCACCGATTACTAAAAGATGAAATAGGTTAAGTTAGGTTGTCTCCTATTGGCGGAAATTTAAATTTCTGCTTTTGCCAGCTTTATCAGATTTTACTCTATCATACTGAAAGGGCACAATAAAAAACCGCGGTTGACCAGACGGTCTGGCCTGGGCCCAGCAAGAAAAAACGTTACACTTCTAGCCAGGCCTAGGTCAGACCGTCTGGTCAGTGCCAAGACTGGACACCAGAAGGTTCAGTCTGGGCCATGCCTCTAAATGAATTCATATTTTGTCATTGGCACATTTCCGATCAGGTTTTATTAGGGCCCTGGGTTGATTTCACTGTTTCTAATCAGGCGCTCATCGGAGAAAATGGAGAGGGCCTGCCTAGTTCTGTAACGCTGTTTTAGCCAGGTTCTACCCAGAAATTCTGTACAGGCCCTAACGAGAGTGACCTTTTATCGCCCGATGATTAGTAGGGCTCCGTATAGACCCTTTCTATTACCTGATGAATATTTACTTGAGTTTAATATTTAATTGATATGACAAAAAAGGTATTTAATAAATTAATAATAATTCATTGCGAGTATTTTGACTTTAAATATTAATGCTCCTATTTAGAGTAAATACATATATTTCATTTTTAAACATTATATTCAAAATAAAATTTATAACGCTACGGCGTATCGAATACCTACATCTATACCTAAATCTATCGCTTAGCCATCGGGATTCTTAACCATTACGCTAAACCTTCAAGTTAATAGTCGATGAAAAAGCCATACTCATAAGCTATGCCTCAAAAAAGTTTTAAGTCTTTTTTCTGATTGAATATGTATTATTATACAACTTTATGTACATGTAAAATATACGAGCTGTTAAGAGATATATCAATAAAATATGTTTTAAATCAATCATTTTAATCGATTCAAATTTTTCTTCTTGTAATATTTTGTATTTTCCCGTTGTAGACTACTTTACAACTTTTTAGAATGATAGGAAATGTAATATAAAAAACAAGAGACAGATAGATTTTCCATACCTATACGAGGCACGAAAATCTTCACTAGAACCTAATACGGCACCCATTAATTTTGTCTAGACTATATATTCTAATAGGGGCTAGCCCAGTTTTTTCTAGACTAGATATTCTGATGGGGGCCCCAGCCAGTTTTTCTTGACTAGATATTTTGACAGGGGACCGACCAGTATTTTCTAGACTAGATATTACGATAGGAACCCCGTCGGAACCCAACTAGAAATTGGAAAAAATGGGGAAATTTCTGCATTGGAAACTTCTTCCACCATCTAATAAACATACTGTGGCATACCAGATTGACCCAAGTATTTCTTCAAGCGATTTATTGTTACTAATCCTAGCTTTAAACATTTATACATATTGGATATCAGCTATGTTCTTCCATCCATTATCTTAAACATTCGAACAATAAGTAAGACACATCAGTGGGAAATTGGTTATATATAGGCGCGAATGTATACAGAATCGTTATCATTCACCGTTTTCAGTTCCCAGTCAGTAACGCTATCTAAATCAATGAAGATCGTTATTGTCTCCGCACTATTCTCATTCATGGTTTGGTTCAATTCTATTGGTATGTGTAATACATATATACTATTAATATTAATAATAAGTATCAGATGTTATTTATGTGTGGCAAATATAACCATTTTTATTTCCCTTTCATATAAAAAAATTGGAAGTTCTTGTTCGAAATTAGAGAGAATAATATTCTTACCAAACCTAAAAAGCAACATTAGAATGTGTTCTTCTTTTCACTTTATTGGGGAAAATAATTACAGGCAGTGTATATTTTGGATATTTTTGGAGCTACAACTATGGTCCGAATTATTTCTCTATAATCTCCACAATCATCGTTCACTCAAATCCAAAAATAATAACTTTGTTCACTACTTCAAAAAAAGCCAATATCTCTTAAACTAGAAGCGATCATGAGGACCCTTTTCATGCGGACGCCTACATATTGTATTGAAAGAAGCTCGTAATCAGTTCAAACCCACCAAAACAAATATTTACACAGTAAATTCCATAGATATTAAATTCTTATCATTTATTTGTTGTTTGAAGTTGATTTGAAGTTGGGTGAACTGTGCATAAATTTGTGAATGTGGTTTTGAATCCGCCTATGGATAAAAATTATTACTCAATATTAGACCAAAACTTTCTGTGGGATTTACTTTGTATATTCAACTCATAATCGTTAAGCACTTTTTCAAGAGAAAATGAGCTTACTTAGCAAGGTGTACTTGGGTGACTTTATTAAAAAAATGAATATCAATTATTCTCTTTATTGAGCTATAAATATAAAAGACAATGCTGCGAGAATTTAATTAATATTATGATACTGAAATAATAATTCTACTATCATTGCATTTATAATTAATCTTCAGAGATAACTAGTTTCAAAAATGCGGAAGAAGAGATGGGTACTATACCTATTTGGTAACATTTAGAGAATAAGTGAAACTTATTAATTGGATGGTGGTTGTATATGTATAGTCGCAAATATTATAATTTCTCAAAATGTGGCAAATAGAAACTTTTGAATTTATTTTTTGTAAAATAAAAGCAATCACTGCGCAATTATTAGGAACTTCAAATTGATAACCATACATGGAGGCTGGCATGGCATAAGCATGTATGTGCGACTTTTTACAAATACTTTTTATTAACTTAAAACCCATATAAATTTCCAACGTACATAATCCGGCAAGTAATGTTGAATTTAATTTTACGTGCCAAAGAAATCTCGTTAGTGTAAAACGCGCGCAGCAAATGACAGGGCAAATTCAGGGATTTAAAACAAAAAATTTGCAACAAGGATTTTGAATATTAATGGTCAGAAAGGCGAAAATTTGGTTAGGGGAAAATTAGAGAAGTTTCAAAATGAAGCTTTGTAGTAACCCTGATATAATATTCTTGTTAATAATTGAATTGCTTTGTATCTATATATATTTATTTTTGAATTTGCTTCCTACTGAAGATTACATTTTTAAGAACAAATATTATTTGCTTGACAAATCACATTTTTGGGTTAGAAATTCAAATATTTTCGTAAAAAATTTACTTTTTGATAGAAATGTATATTTTGGTTTAAAAAAAAACAATTGAAATTTTTGATGAAAATTCGCCTATTCCTTTGTAAAGGGGGAGGGTCGGTAAGGCCGCTTTTGGCCTAATTTATTTTTGGACCAAAAAATCTAAAAAAATCATGGTAGTATCTTATAAGTATCCCAAGTCGATTGCACGCTAAACGGACTACCCTCCACCCTAATCCACCCCCACCCCCCCCCCTACAAATATAGGAAACACCACTACCCACCAACTGTATTTTCGAGAGATTTGATACTCTTAAACATGTATTCTGAGGTTAGCTCGGGTTTACTATGGTTTTCGAGGTCGCCGAATACAAATCTGGCGTCCTTTGACTTTTATCGCGTCAGGTTCAAGGTCATTGGAAGGTCAAATCGAGAGAAAACGGGAAAAAATCCAAAAAAAATACGTTATAGGTTTTTGCAGTCGCTAATTACGAATCTGGCATCCGTTGAACTCTATCGCTTCAGTTTCAAGGTCATTTAAAGGTCATTTGAAGGTCAAATCGAGAAAAACGGTAAAAAAATTTAAAAAAAATATGTTATAGGTTTTTGGGGTCGCTGATTATGAACCTGGTGTCCGCTGACCTTTATCGCGTCAGGTTCAAGGTC
>NC_046658.1:77182163-77199165 GCF_010883055.1 Belonocnema kinseyi | reverse complement strand
GGGATACTTATAAGATACTACCATGATTTTTTCAGATTTTTTGGTCCAAAAATAAATTAGGCCAAAAACCGGCCTTACCGACCCTCCCCCTTTGTGTTTTTGATTGAAAAATGTATCTAGTTTAGTAGAATTTGCATCTTTCTTGGATAAAAATGCAAGTTTTTGGTTGAAAATTCATAACTTTCTTTAGAAAGTTATACTTGCTTATTAAAAGTTCAACTATTTTCAGTTGAAAATTGATCTCTATGGTTCCAAGTTTAACTATTTTTTTGGAAACTGATATTATAAATGTATAAATGCAAAATGTATATTTTTCTTTTAATATGCAAATGTGTATAAATAAAAGTGGAAGTACTCCTAGATTTTTTTACTGAAAGTCAATAAAGAAATTAACTCTCATAAATAAATGCAGTAGTTGATATTTTTATTAAGAATTATTTTAACCTCAACAGAAAACAGCTAAATTTAACAAAAAACTACAAATTTTGAATCAAAATACAAACGTTTTAACTGAAAATTGTGTAAACAATTTTTCAGCTACAAAAATTAATTCTGAAGGAAAAAAAACAATTTTTCAATAATATAGTTCAAGATTCAACAGAAAAAATCAATTTTGGATGAAAAATAAATTTTTAACAAAAGTGTTTGGCATTCAAGCAAGTATTTGAAGTTTCAACCAAAAATATAAATTTGTAACCCAGTAGATTAAATATCTCCCAAAAAAGACAAATTTCCAACAACATATAAACATGAGTTTTCAACTATATAGTAGTTTTTTACAAGGTGAATTGTGGACCAAAAATATGGTAGTAACATTTTGCATTGAAAAAAATTAACTTCCGCAAGAAAAAATTTTTATTTTTTATTGGGTTCTATTAATTCAGAGCAAGAAACCGAGCAAGGGCATGAAACCCAAAACAAACGATACAACATATACCAAAAACTTTCCATTTCTTAAATAAGTATTCTTATTTAACTATTTTAATTTTTATTTCAATAAATATTATTATATAGTAATTTACTATTGAATAAATAATAATTTTGTGAAGATATGGGAATTTATTTAAGGCTGTAAATATTAAGTTAAAAAAAGCTTTAGAAATTAAAACCATGAGAAATCGATAAGTTAAAGAAAAGAAACGAATTGCTTAACAGATTTAACTTTGTTTCAAACAATGAGATTGCAATTTCTTGAAAAAAATAGGTTAGTCACACAAACTGATTTGTTTCTGTGCTTCTAATAGAGAACGTTAGATTCCTAACGGGCGCAATGAACAATATTATGAAATTTTTACAATTTTCAGTTTTTTTTAACAAATGTAAATAAGTGAATATTTGAGAAAAAATATGTCTTTTGCGAACTTCAATGCTCAGATATATTTGATATCAACTCGAATTACAATTTGAGCATTCAAATAAGGAAAAGAATTCGTTCGCTCGTATCATTTTATTATTATAAACAAATTTTAAAGACATGCGTTATTTGTATACTCTTTACACGAAAAAGAACACTGTGTATTAACCACACCTAAATTCAACAATTATAAACTGTCCTATTTTTGATTAGCATATGTTAGTAAAGTTGTTGCATGATTTTTAACAGTATTTTATGTATAAGAGGATACCTTTTTTGCTGACTTTTCTGTATCGAAAATATATTAATAACATTTTTTAAAGTAAAAGCTTCACCTTATTCTTGGTACGCAATATTAATACCAATGCTAATAATAAGTGTCACAGATATCGACAATTATCAAGGCTTTTATATGAGAAAACGTGATCATTTTGCCATTTCACTATTTCTTTGGCATTTCGTCATTTTTAAAAATGCATTAGGATATAAAATAAATAGTACTAGTGTACATAATCAAAAGTTGGAAGATCGCAAACAGAGCCTTTTATCATTTATTCTAGTCTGCAATTCAAGATCTAAACATAAAATTCATTTCTTTATAATTACCTGTGTTGAGGGAAACCATATTTTCTTACATTTATGTATTTGAATTCGGGGGTTATAACGTTTATATTCACACTTTTAATATTGTGTTAAAAGCATTATAATTTGTACGAAAATTGGCTTAAGCTTTAAAAATGCGAAATAAGTGTAAATCGAAGATTTGATTGACAATTAAAAGAAGGGAAAGTAAACAGAATTGTACTTCTTTGCGTGAGTTTACACTTTGCATGAAAGCTAACTAATTGTACTCTTCACAATTGCATCATCTGATCGTTTCATCGCACCGCGCCCTATAGTGGTGGTGCACAAGAGTTGGCCGTTTTAACAACACAACCCACCCAGGCGGAAATATTATATATAGTTGATGTGTAGTGTGAAGTTTTATATAGAATATTCACTTGTTTTATACATTTTTACATTCTCATCATTTATGATTGAGAAAGTATTAGAATTGTCGGAAATTTGACATCACACTTTTTCAACGGATCTCCACGTTTCAAGACACCCTAAATCCGAAAATCAGGTTTTCACGATAGCGTCTGTCTGTCTGTCCTTCGGTCCGTAAACACGATGACTCTCGAAAAAATGAACGAATCAAATCCATCTTTGGCACACTTCTTGTAGGTCCTAAAAGAAAGGACGAGTTCGTTAACCAGCCATTTTTGATAAAAAATCAAAAAGTGAGTGCATTATGAAAATTTTTGAGACCACTTTTTTCTGAATTTGAAAATTCTATGTACGGATATTTATAGTCTTGAAAAGAAAAAATAATTTATCCTAATGACTTTTTTCTATAAAAAGAAAATTCTCAGAGTTATAGCGTTTTCAAAATTTTTTTAATCAACCGAATATCAAAATTTAAAGCCGAAAAACGCACGATATGAAAAAAAGTCAAAAAAAGAAAAACATTTCTTTTTGAAATCCCTACAAGATTGTCATAACTAATTTTTGGATTTTATTCAAAAATCGAAAATTCAAATTTTGATTGCACAAAAAATAATGGAAAATAAAAAATTGCATTTTGTGGACAAACTATGTAGAATACAAAAAAGAGGAATTAACAAAAATGGTTATCCCAAAAAAGATCTACAATTTCTTTAAGAATCTCTTCTTGATAGGACGCGTACTTTTTGTTTTATTCGTGAAAAATAACGTTGAAAAAAGTAAGATAAAAAAATGTGTGGAAAAACGACGAAAGTTACGAGAAAAAAATCCAACAAAACCTGTTTACAAATGTCTGTCGGAAATCGAGCGCGAGTGGCACGATGAGAATGTGTACGTCAAAGCCTACAGGGCTTTGAGAAACTTAATCTTTTACTATACTTAATTAAGTAGACAATTCAGAATATGAAGACGCATATAAATACTGCCATCTAAAAGAGATCTTTTTGATAAAGTTTTTTTCAAGCGTTCCAAATGCAAAGAATAAATATCCGAGCGCGAAGCGCGAGATTCAACCGTCGTGCGCCCTAGGCGCGCTCAAACTTGCGAGCGAAGTGAGTCGCGCGCGATGAGAATGTGCCCGCGAGGCGGGCAGATTTTTTGTATTAAACAAATGAGTATTATATATAAAACTTCACATTCTACACAAACTGTATATAATTTTTTCTATAAATTACCATAAACAACAATAATACAAGGGAATATACATAATATTATGCCTAAAGTCCAATAAAAATGTTAACATAATTAAGTCTGGAACTATTATCGTGTTCTATTATTTTACTTTAAATATTTTATGCTTGAAATTACGTCCTTAAAATGTGAAAAAAACTGAATAATTTATCTGTACCAAAAAACGACGTTAATCTAGCTTTCTTAATGTATTATTAAAAATTGGCCATATTATCGCACTGACCGTTTTAGACCCACATCCCTTACGTTTCAAATAGCTGATCAAACTTGCCAACCTGAAGAAATTTGTGAACACCTAACATTTGATTCGCTATAAATAATTTAAGATAACGGATATTAAATTGGTATCCTCTTTTCTTGGGAAAATTTGTCTCACTTTTATATGTATTAAAATATGTTTCTAGTTTCACCTAACTGCAGAATATCGACAATAATTTACCTTTAAATTCGTTATAAATGATTGCAAATTAAAAGAGACAATAAATGAATTGTCAACCAAAGACTTACATTGTTATCGAAGAAAAATGCAATTTCTACTTGAACAGATAAATTTTTAAACCAAAAATACTAATTTTTAGACAAACCGTTCAATTTTCATCCCTAAGAGATTTCAGTTGATTTTTTAAATAGAATAGCTATCTTATTCGTAAAAAAAACATTTTTCACAGAAAAAACCGAATTTTTCACAAAATCGGTTAAATATGTGCCCAAATAAATTAACCTTTTCTAAAATCATGCATTTAAAATAAAATAATTCAAACAAACAGATCATTTTCAGCCCAAAAGATGCATTTCCTACAAAAAGATAAAATTTTAACATAATAGATGCTTTTCAACTAAAAAAGATAAATTTTGAACAATAAATAAATGAAATTTTCAATGAAATTTTCAATTAACAAGGTTTATTTTCTATGAAAAAAGAACAACTTTAAAACAAATGATCAATTTTTAACTGGGAAAGATAACTTTTTAACAAAAATGGAACAGAGTAATTTTTAGTTAGAGGAATAAGTTTACACGAAAATGAAATAAAGTTTAAACCAAAAGCATGAATTTTCTGCCAAAAATATGAACTGCCTATATAAAAATTTGACAAAATATTTAGTTAAATTTTTCATTATAAAATTCAATTTATACATTTAAAAAGTAATTTTCAACCAAATAAATTAACTTTATTCACAAAAATAAATTTTTCACCAAAAAGAGTAAACTTTGGACAAAATAGATGAATTTTCAATTTTAAAAGGTAAATTTATAACAAAAATTAAAATAACCTAAGTTTCAGTTAAAGAAATTTTTAAAAAAATTATTTTTAACCGGAACAATAAATTTTGTATCAGAAGAATTAATTTTCTACCAAAAGTGAATAATTTTTAACAACCAAATGAATTTTCAAATACATATTTTCATATTTAATGATTTTTTAAACCTCTCATAGTTGAATTTTCAACAAAAAAAGTGAATTAGTCAATACAACACATAAAGTTTCAACAAATACAAAACTCTTTTTCAGGCCAATTAAATGAATTTCGAACCCACAAGCTTAAATTTCATGGATAACACAATGTTTAAATAAAATTAACAAAATAGTTAAAGTTTGAAGAAAAAAAGAAAATTTTTCAATTAAAATGATAAATTTGCATACAAAATATGCAAGATACGAACAAAGACAAATTAAAATAAATTGTAAATCGCAAAAATGTCTGTAATTTTGTTATAAATCACTTCTTAAGCGATTAGTATTTCAATATAATGCATAAAAAACAACAGTACAAGAGGAAAAAATCAATTTTTGGCAGAATGGCACAAGCCAAGAAAAGAATAACGAAAAAAAGAGCTAAATATTTACTATTCAGAATTTTTCGACCGAAAGCGTAGTTTTTGGTTTGAATCGTAAAGAATAAAATCAAAAATTAATAATTAATTAATTATAATTAATCCTAGAAAAATTGTTTGTATTAAATTAAAAGCTTTATAAATTTTGGATATTCATTTTTTTAATATAGTTTAGAAACTTCTTTCAAGCTCTTTTTGTAATCTGTTCAACCTTCATCCGGCCGTATTGAATCATGGGAAGAGCAGGGCAAAAGAAGCAACGAATTCGGAGATAAAAAAAGGTTAAATATTACCCGAGTCGGGGACAGTCGGGCAGTTATAAATTAAAATAGACAGTTTTAAATGTCAAAATGGGTAGTTCTAACATTTTGCTTCCATCCACGTTACAAAAGTGTACATAAAATTAAAAATTAAAACGAAAATTATATTATTGCTATTAATAAATCGCATCTAAATAGATTTAGAAATACTAAAACATAAATATATTCCGCAAAAGGTGATATTTTTATATGATTGTTGGTTCAGATTCTTATTTCATATTGTTTTCTTAAAACTAAGTATCAAATTTATTTCAAAATTTCTAAAATCAACGATTATTGGTATTAATTTCCATATGAGCGCATACATTATTGACACCAAAATATTTCAGGAAAAATTATGAGAAAAGTGTTCAGTACAACATATCTGGGAAGCAAATGCCTTTTTTAGGCATTCGCTAACTGTCAGGTCAGGCAGTTCTAAATTTTGCTGCGGGTATACCCTGTAGTAGATTGCGAGAGGTACCATAAATTTACATTTTACCCTCCTCAAACCCTAACCGGACTATTATTTTCTAAATCTGGAGTACTGAGTGGCACATCTCATTCAACTTTAGAAGGTTAAATTGTGCTTTCGGAAAAACGTTTTCTTTTAAACTACGGTTGATTTTACACTGCGCCATAAAAAACGTTATAAAACTCAAATCTCTTCTTTCAGATTTAAGTGAACAGATGTTCTGGAAGTGTTGTACTTCTGGAAAAACTACATCTCCAAAAAAGAGGGAAATTCATCCGCAAACCAAAAATAGAATGGAGCTTCTAAAATCCAAACGTCGACCCAAAGGTCCCAGATTAGACCCAGATCCAACTACCGACGATTTATTATTTCGATATACGCCACAACCACAGTACCTACAACAAAATGCGCGACTAAGTCTAACTCAGTTAAGAGAAGTACGTCCGCAACCATTAGGTATAATCCCTTTTATTGGAGTACAAAATAATGAATTTGATACTAAATAATCATTGTATTCCAAAATATAACAAATGTGTAGCATATGAGACAATGCCTTAATTTAATGTTTAAATAGTATATTTGAAATGTAATTAAAGTATAGAAATGAATGAAAAACTGAAATAGATAGTAATTATTAGTATTATTATATCCTAATTAATTTTTTCAAACTATACTTTTGAAATCGAGAGCAATACTTTTTATGAAGTGTGAATTAAAATTCTGTATTTTTTATTGATGTATCTATTTCATTTTAAAGGATATGTAGCTTAATGTTTTTTCTAAAAAATTCTGTACTATTATTGTATGCCAATATTTAAAATCATTTTCTTGCTATTTAAAACTATACCAAATTCCATAACCTTCGAGTTACAATGCTTTGAATTTAAAAATAAATTTTGTTTTGCAATTATATGAAGCTTTGATTGACTCGAACATCCAAAGTGAATACCCAAAAGGCCAACATTAGAGCGTATCAAAAAACAAAAAATGTTTGCGCGAAGTCAGTCAAAAAAACTTCCCTAAAGCTTTATTTGAAAAAATGACTGCGTCTCTGCATCGTACATATAGTCAAAAATGTCATAAAACGAAGCACTTCTTCAAAGTTAAACAGCAAACACTTTTCTTTTGAGATTTAAGCATAAAAAAATGCATGGACATAAAAGAAGCTAGAGAAGTATGCCAGGACAGGAAAATATGGCGGCAAATAGTTAATAAAAAGAGTGTCAGTAGAGTGAATGACGCCTGAAACAAAAGATCTTGGCCACTAATGGACCCAAGGGGGGAATCTTACATAACGACTTTGTGAGGATCTTCACTTGGGATGATTGCTAGAGAGATTTATCAGCAACCTGGGTCGGAACAGTGTTGCGGAACGAACGTGTTATTTACATAAATAACACGAGAATTCTGGATCAATCTGAAAATTCTCGATATCTTCCCCACATTACTCCTTTCCCCACCGAGTGAATCATGCCTACCCCGAAAGGGAAATGGCTGAATGGTGTAAAACAAAAGTATTTCAAAGCAAGCTGATTTATACTTGATTAGCGATAATTCCGTTAAAATATTGTTCGCCCTTCCTAATTGACTTTGAAGTTTCCAAAAGTCGAAAAAGTAAACTTTTTTGGTATTTTCTTAAAATCACGGTAAATTTCTCAACTATTTGACCATATCATGTGCGATTTACGCATTAGTGTGCATGTATATGCAATATATTGCAACAATAATATATCAAGAATATTGACATCAAAATTATTTTTATTGACTTTGAATAAAAAGAAAACATTTTAAACTGATATATTGTCCTTTATTTGACGATAAAATTAATTTTTGGTATACAAATTATCAGAAAAAGTATAGTTAGAAGTAAGTGGATTTGTACCTACACACCAAAAACTTAATTAATTAATTATGAATAAATGCTTATTAAATTATTATTACTTAATTAAAATTAATTAATTAATTAAAATCGGTTTTTGCTATGTAGGTACAAACTCACTTGCTTGCAACTGTTTTTTCTGATAATTTAGATCCTGAAAAATAATTTTATTTTCAAATAAAGATCAATACATCACTTTTAAATATTTTGTTTTAATATGAAGTCGATAAAAAATATTTTAATGTCAACATTCTTTATATATCATTGTTGCAACAAACACCCAATACATTCCCACCAATGTATACCACACATTATATGGTCAAATAGTCGAGATACATGTATAAATTGGCTTGCTTTGCGCTATTTTCATTAATAATGTAAATCTCAAAAAAGAATTTTTGCTTTTCAAATTAGAAGAAGAGCTTAGCTCTTTCAGATTTTCAGCTAAATTTACGATGCGGAGACAGAAGCATTGTTTAAAATGAAACTTTAGGGGAATGCTTTTAACTACCAAACGAAAGTTTGCATTGCTATCAGCACTACGCGCAAACAATTTTTTGTTTTTTCGATACGCCCTAGGCAACATACTGAAAAGTATCGAAATAATCTCGAGCACCAAGTTAGAAATTCCGCATCCAGATTTAGATATTGTAATCATGCTTCTAGTAACACGCCTTTTTTTAATTTCCAGGTCGTGCCCCATCATTAGGATTAAAACGAGATCCAAACACCAAGGCGATATTATTTTAAATTCCTCCATATTCTGAGTCGCAGCATATGGCACTATTACAAGCTCAACCACAACAAAACCTGCAATAATATATGGTAAAAATCTTTGTATAGGATTGTATATCAGTAATTCTGATTATGAATATTCGTAGACTTTCCAAAATATAACAAATGTTTAGCATACGAGATAATTCCCTACTTAAGTACATGTTAAGTAATATACCTAAAGTATACCTGGTAGAAATTATTTAAAAATAAATAAATTATAATAAAATAAAATATTCCATGGAATTTCTCCAAATCTTACTCACATCTGGAGTTGGGCTAACTGTTCCAAACAGGCATTGGCCAACATACCGAAATGATAACTGTGGCCCAAGTCTGTTTGCCGTCTATTGGCTACCATGGGTGGCCCAACCATGACTACTAGAAGTCGGCCCAACGGCGAAATTATATCTTTGGTCCGAACATCCTAGCCGACTATTGGTACAATCCCCATTACCAAAATGGGTCCAACTATGGGAATTGCACGGAAAAACAAATACATTAGATTTTATAGAACTAATCTTATATTAAAGGATACGATGGGTAGTTTAATAAATATAATAAAATCACTACACTGTTTATGATCGTACGATATGAAAATTTTCATTCGCCTTGGGGTTCGAACCCTATAAGTTTCGCATTACTAATTCCTGACGCCTAAAGCCTCTCGGCTAACCTAGCTGGAAGTAGTACAAAAAAATCTTAAATATAACCGACAGCTGTGCACGGCCATCTGCAAATTTCTGTACACCATTCTATAAAAAATACTTCTACGCTCATAATAATATATGTAATAAGATTTAAGATTTTAGAAATATTATAAATTATTATTGATTATTTTATGTGACTAAGCAAGATTTATACTAAATTCAAAAATATTTTAAGATATTATAAAAGATTTAAAAAATTAATATACACATTGATCAATTCATTAGAATTCAAAGGATTTCTGCAAATTTCCAAAGATTTAAAAATATTTAACAGACTTTAAAGAATTCAAGAACATTCTTTATATTTTAAAATTACTTTAAAATCTTAAAAGTCATTTAAATTCTGCCGAAACTCCTAAAAAATTTTTCCAATTAGTTAAAATCTCTTAAATTCATTAAAAATATCTTGAAGTCTTTGAAATATTTTGAAATATTTTAAAATTCGTTTATAAATTTAAAAATTTTTAAAATCAATTAACTCCTTTAAAATCACTAAAAATCTCTTAGACTCATAACAAAGTATTTTAAAGCCTCTAAAATCTCTTGAAAATTCTTTTGCATTTTTTAATTCTTCTGAAATATTTTAAACTTCTTTAAAATTACTTTAACTATTTTGAAATTCATTATTAAATTTTCTTCTCTTCTTCATAAAAAGAATTTTTGAATCTTTTTATGCCGATTTCCTGGCCGACTTTGGCCCAGAGTGTGGCCGGTAGTCGGCGTTACTCGTTAACGAAAGATGTCCCATAGTTGACCCGATGGTTGGTCCATGTTTGGGCCATTGTTGGGCCAATAGTCGGCCTAACTTCTTCAAAATTATCTTAATCCCTTCATGATGATCTCTAGGCCGATTTTGTCCCAGAGTTGGGCCGGTAGTCGGCGTTACTCGTTAACGAAAGATTTCCCATAGTTGCCCTGATAGTTGGCCCATGTTCGGGCCAAAGTCGGACCCACGTTGTTTGCCAACGTTGGATGTTTAGGTTGGGCCAACATAAGTATCTTATAAATAAAAAAGGTGACCCAACTTTGGCTGCCGATCGACGGCGGGCCAAAGTCGATCCGACTTTGGGCCAACGCACATGCTCTGGGTGCCGACCTGAATTCGCACCTGGGAGGAAGGATGTGTAGCGCAGTGTCATGATAAAACATTTATCTTGCATTATTATTAAAATGCATAGCTTTTCCTACTATTTTATTTACTATGCTTCATCAGAATTTCAGCTATTCTTTGAGACTTGTATTTTTGTTTATTGAAAATTGAACTGCGAATGAGCAAAGAAATTTTATCAAAAAACCTCGGAGGGTTTCAGATTTTCGATTAGTTTTTTATAAATTTTAATGTACTTAATTATCTGTTTTGAATTTGTAATAACGTTCTGGAAGTGTTGTAATTTTTTGTAAAATCTATTGAAATATTTGTAATTATGCAAATGCGAGACTTCTCCCGGAGGGATTCCCTGAATGTGGGTTTTCCCTCTTCAGTTACGCTAATACAAAATTTAAATTAAATCTTTACTATCGGGACTAAAGTGACTAATTAATATACCCTTGATGTTAGCACAAATATCGTTTTATATGTTACTATTAATTAATTAAATTTTCATTATATTAAAACAGTGATATTGTGTGAGGGTCCTTTTTGAAATATATTTTTTCTAGATTTTCTGAAATTTCAACCTTAAATTTCTTTTCTTTTCAATAATAATGCTAATATTATATGTACTAATGATAATAATAATATGAAAAAGTTTTCATAATACCCTTTCAAAATTTTTGAGCAAATATTTAAAGGACAAGATGGAAATTTTAATGTCGAAATCTCAACTTTTTAAAGTTTTACTTTACAAATGTCTCCCATTTTCACCACACTATCTTTTAGAATGAAGGAAATTATTCATCTAGGTTTCAAGAGCCCTCGAATTCTGTTTAAAACAAAATTTGTAATGATGGTATAAACATCCTCATAGTTGCTATTTTATAAGTTCGAAATTAAGAGGTCAAATTCATCTCTGAAATTATTTTCCAAATTATAAAATTTTTAGAAAAATGAGTTACCTTACTGAAGATAATTACCAATCTTCAAATGGAAAAAACAATTCGCTTTCTACAGCTAAACTACAGTTTGAAGAAAAATTTAAAAATCGTGACGTTCTTCTTAAGTCTTGTCTACACTTTCGATTTTCAGTCAATATAATTGTATAGATAATTTGAAAAGGTTTTAAAGGATATCAAATATTTCGAATTAGGATTTGAATATAAATGTAAATTTCAACGAAATAGATGAATTTTCAACAACAAAAAACCCACTGTGCAGACCCATTCTCATTGCTCGCTGCGCGCGCGCGGCGCTTCGTGTCCAGTTCGAGTGCTCCTCATAAATTGGAACTGAATTTTTTTGGTGTATATTTTTTAAAAGGTTTTCAAAGCACCTACGGCTTGGACAAATACATTTTTATTGCGACACTCGCGATTCGAGCTCGATGAGAATGAGAAAAATGAATTCTCAACAAGCAATGTAATTTCCCTAGGATATTTGAGAAAATTCAGAAAGATTTTTGAAGATATCAGATATGCTGAAAAAACATCTAGAATATTATTAAGAAATTGTTTAGAATCTTTCGTATCCTTCGTATCGTTCGATTAATTTTGGAAATATTGAAAATATAGAATTAAATCTTTTCAACTAATCTCTCAAACTTAATTTTTCATAATAATAAATCATTCAAACTTTCTGCAGGAACATGAAAAAATGTTCTTATTTTGTTCAAACTTTTATTCAATCTTTTAAATTTACGGTATGTAATATTAAAAATTAGCGTTTCCAATTCTTGTAAATCTATTTTATTTTAAAATTATTTTTAAATCTTCAAGAACTTATAAACATCTATTGAACATACAAACAATTTTTTATACATTTTACGATCGTGCAAAATCATTTTTTTTGCTCAAGGATCTTCTTCTACTTTAAGGAAGCGCTCAAGAAGTAATTTCTATTACAAAATAATCTGAACATCATGTCGGAGTTTTGTGTGAAATTCTTGTGATCAAAATCACTTAAATTATAGAATATTTAAGTCCTAAGCAATTTTATTAAAACCCACTTGCTGTAAAAGTTTTGCTGTTATTATTTATACGATCAGTGTTTGAAATATTTCAAAAACATTACTACAATTGTTCTGTTACGTCAGTAATTAAGACACCTTCATTCATGTATGTAATTTTGCGAAATTCGCCAATAAAACAAAGAACATGCAATCATATTCTAGAGAAAACTACTATGAACTTAATTTTTCGCTCTAAAGATATCTGGTGAGTGAAAAACTCACCCATCCACGACAATTTGAAAAAAATCAGGGAATTTTAGTGGCCAGGAAAAAGTCAGGGATTTTAAACAATAATTTTTTGAAAACTCTTTAAATATTAATGGTCTGGGTGAACGAAAAATTGGTTAGGGAAAAGCTAAAGAATTTTCATAAAAGTTGAAGTCATCTTTTCTAGTTGAAAACTCAACTAATTCGTGAAAATTTATTTTTGTTTACAACTAATATCTGGACGTAGAAAAGCCAAACTGAAATATTTTTTCGGTGAAAAGAAATTTTTTTTTGTCTTTTTGATGAAAAAATGCATCTGTTTTGGTCGACATTTTATTTTTCTTTGATTAAAATGCCACTGTTGGATTAAACATTATTCTTTTTTGCTTGAGTATTCAACTATTTTGTTTTAAAAGTTTGGTTGAAGCAGTTTTTGCTCGAAGATTTCTTTTTTAAATTGAAAATTCATTGCTTATGTGGAAAGTTTAAGTATTTCGTTGGAAACTGATATTTTTTAATTGCAAATTTTTTGTGTAGGTAAAAGTTGAAGTACTTCTTAAAAATTTTATTCTTAGAATGAAGGCCAATCGAAAAGTAATAATAATTCTATACAATAAGTGCAGTAGTTGATATTTTAACCAAGAATGATTTCAGCCTAAATAGAAAACAGTTACATACAACCAAAAAGAAACGAATTTTCAAACAAAATTCTTAAACTTACAAGTAAAAATTGTGTAATTAATTTTTCAGCTCCAACTAAGTGGTCGAAGTTTCAAACAAAAATATGAATTTTTCACCAATAATATTAATTCTCTACCAGAAAAGACTAATTTTTAATAAAATATATACATGAATTTTCATCCAAATAGTAGAGTTTTTCACAATATAAATTGGGTACAAAAATATGATCGTAAAATTTGTAATAAAAAAGAATGTCCGTTTTTTTTGTATTGGGTTCTATTAATTCAACTCGTATCTGAGCACAAAAAAAGAGACAAAGAGATGAAATGGAATTTTCATCAAAGCCGGGGAAAACCTTCCTCTACAAAGAAGCAAAAGATGCGTTCTTTGAAAGAGGGAAAAATTTAAAAATCGTTTAAAAACAATACAAAAAATATCAAACATAAGCATGAAAAACAAGAAAAACTGTACACCTTAATATGAGAACGCTCCCCCATTTTAATGGAAATATTCTTATTTATTCAACTGTTTAATTATTTCATTAGATATTATTATTCAATAATTCCCTATTGAATGAATGCGAATTTTTAGAACATATCTGAATTTATTTATGGCTGTATATATTTATTTAAAAATTCTATAGAAATAAGAAACATAAGAAATTGGTCAGATAAGGGAATGAACCAGATTGCTTAACAAACTTAACTTCCTTTCAAACAATGAGATTGAGTTTCTTAAAACTTGAAAATGGGCTAAACAGACAAAATGATTTGTTTCTGTACATCCACATTCCTCGTTTTTCGTTTCTTAATATTAACACCGTATACAATTTGAAATCCGAGAATAAAAACTTTTTAAAATTAAAAATTCAAATCAATTTCCGTAGAGAAAAATTGTTTTTTTGGGCTGAAGGTTCAATAATTTAGGTAATTATTTTTTTCATATTTAAAAAATATTTATTCATTAAAAATTCGTATTTTCGGTTTAAAAATTTATTTACTTTTTGAAATTAAAATTTAATCGTTCTTTGTTTAAATAACTCCTATGTTAAAGTCCTATGTTAAAAATATTAAAAGATTGAACTGCTGGTATTTGAATAATAATGGATAAAGAAAGTGAGAAAATGGTCAAGGAAAAATATACAATCTAAATGCAATGTTAGGGGCTCACGCGAAAAAAATTCCGGGGAGGGTTTTAATGAGCTTTGAGAACTTTTAATAGAAGACTTACAAAACCTCACCATTTTTTCATATTTCGGGGGGGGGGGGGCTGATGTGCTGATATCCGTCTATTGTACTGATAACATCCCATCTAATTTTTCTTGAATACGAAGGAATGGTTTTATTCAAAACAAAAGTATGAAATTATTATTGGAAACTAATATACAGGATGTCACAAAAGTAGCGGAACAGTCCTGTATCTTCTTGAGTGAGTTATTTTTTACAAAGGTCAAGGTGATTCCTGTAGTAACTTTTAACAACGAACCTTACGGTAACCTTTGTTTTGACCTTGAGGATGACCTTCATGGTTTTTATATGGGTCAACTTTTTTTTTTGGGAACGCCACTTTTGACACCGGCAATTGAAAGAACGAAAAATTTTACATTTAAATATAAACTTAAGTCATATGTTTCGAATGACCTTAAAGGTCACCCTAAGGCCATTTGAACTCAAACAGTGTTTTGATGGTCATAAGAACAGCATAATTGCAAAATATTCCATAGTGGATAAACTTATGAAAGTCTCACGCGTTGATGAGAGTATAAATTTTGAACTTGACCCTAACCTGGCGACCGTTTGAAGGTCATGACTGCTCAAGTCGGGTAAGTGAAGTCAATTTTTAGCGTTAAAGAAAAACATTACTTCGTATGATTAGTGTGTATTTTTTGTGACCCTGGAGATAACGTTGATGACCCTCATGGTTATTTCAAGGTCAAATTTTTTTTATAATGAAGAGCTTCATTCTGTCACCTGCAATCGCAATAAAGGGGATTGTACAATCAAGTATGTATTTAGGTCATAAGTCGAATTCGAACGTGAAGGTCACTTTAAGGTTACTTAAGTTTATATGGGGTCTGCTTAACTTTGGGAAGGGAAGCTTTACAGATTTTTTAGTAACGACCATGTTATTAAGTTCAACAATAATTTGATAAAGATGAAAACCTTTTTGTTTGCTAAAGTTTGATTTACTTTTAGCATTAATAAGAAAAAACGACGCGGACATAGTAAATTTCATTTCCTTTGCAGTGCTTGTATAGCGTATTAACGCTAAAAATTGACCTCACTTTCCCGACCAGAGTGGTCGTGACCTTCAAACGGCAGCCAGTTCAAGGTCAAGATCAAAGTTTAGACTCTTAGCAACGCGTGAATCTTATATAGGTTTGTCTGCTACGGAATATTTTCTAATAATGCTGTCTTTATAGCCATCAAAACACTGTTTGAGTTAAAATGACCTTAGGGTGACCTTTAACGACATGCGGAACATATTACCTAAAATAATATATAATTGTAAAATTTCCCGTTTTTTCGAATGCCGGTGACAAAAAGGGGCGTTGAATTTTAAACAAGTTGACCTTGAAGTAACCATATAGGTCATCTTCAAGGACAACCTAAGGTTCCCTATTAAAATTTACTGCGGGAATGACCTTGACCTTTGTGAAATATGACACACTTAAAAAGATACAGGCCTGTTCCGAAACTTTTGTGACATCCTGTATATTTGAAACATAAGCTAAGCGACCAAGTACTGCTTCAAAGGACTTATTGTTACTAACCCTAGCTTGTAACATTTATACATTAGAGATCAATCACCTTCTCCCTTTCACTCTTGTTTTAAAATTTTGAGTAATAAGTAAAAATCATCAGTGGGAAATTTGTTACATATGGGCGTGAAAGAATTCCAAAATGTTATCTTTCATTGTTTTTAGTTCCCAGTCAGTCACGCTACCTTAAAACAATGAAGATCTCTATTGCCTCCGCACTATTCATATTCATGGTTTGGTTTAATTCTATTAGTAAGTGCAATACATACATAAAATTGATATTAATAAGAAGTATTAGATGTTCTTTATGTGTGGCCGATATAAATATTTTATTTACTTTTAATAGAAAATAATCAGCGACATTTTAATGTTTTTTTCTTTTCACTTTATTGAGGAAAAGGTGTTACACACAGTGTATATTTTAAATATTATTTTTGGTGCTACAACTATGGTCACACTTATTTTACTATAGTTTCCACTATCATCGCCTACTCTATCCCAAAAATAATAATTTTGACTTTAACTTCGAAAAATGTGAACATCTTCTAAACTAAATTGGACACGCGACCCTTTTCATGCGGACTCTTATATATTATATTATTAGATGACAGTAAAAAGATCAAGTGAACCAAAACTAATATTGACACAGTAAATTCCATAGATTTTTTTCGGTTTGAAGTTGGA
>NC_046658.1:77177696-77182063 GCF_010883055.1 Belonocnema kinseyi | reverse complement strand
TATTCATTTGTTTTATACATATTTCGTATAAAACAAATGAATATTATATATAAAACTTCACACTATATATAATCTATTTATATAATTTTTCCGCCTGGGAAAACCATTAGCAACTATACATAAAGTGTGAATGTGGTTGTGAATCTACCTGCCGATAAAAATTATTACCCAGCTTTACACAAAAAATATCTCTGATATTTACTATGTATATGCAACTCATAATCATCAGGCAATTTTTGAAAAGAAAATCACTTGATCATTTCTCAATAAATCTGACTAAGGGGGCCATTGTTACTCAAATGATTTTATCCACGAAATTATTATTAATTAATCTTCCCAGGCGGAAAAGTTGTCTGGGTAGCCATTCAGCTATAAACATAAAATACTATGACGCGAGAATTTATTCAATTTTATTATACAGAAATAATAATTCTTCTCTTATTGCATTTATAATTAATCTTCAGAGAGAAATAGTTTTTAAAATGCTGAAAAAGTTATGAATACTCTAAAAATTTGATAACATTTAGACTGCAGATCTTATTAACCATCCCCTTTCCACTCTTATCTGATAAATTTCAAGAATAAGTGAAATTTATTAATTAAATGCTGGTTGTGTATGTATAGTCACGAATACCATATGTTTTAAATATCTAGCAAATATCCCTAATTTGTACTCATTTTTCGTAAAATAAAATCAATAATTTTGTAAAATAATAGTACATTATGCAGCAGGTAATTATGAAATTAACTTTATGCACCAAAGAAACCTGGTGAGTGAAAAACGCACCCAGGAAACGACAATTTGAATTTAGATTGTGATGCAAAAGTCAGGGATTTAATACAAAAATTTTGCAAAAGTTATTTGAATACTAATGATCAGGGAAGATGAAAAATTGAGTAGGGGAAAATGTAGAGAATTTTTAAAAAGAAGATTTGCAGCAACCCTGATGTAATATGCTTGTTAGCAATTTAATTGCCTTGTGTTCATATTAATTTCTTTTTCAAAGTTCTCCATGCATTTTTTTTGCATGCTAGGAGGCTACGATCCCCCCTATTTTTTCCAAATCCAAAATAAGAAATTCCATAATTTTTTATTTTTTTATTTTGACAGTTTTGACTTGAAGTTTCCCATGTAAAATGCATGGGGAAAAATAATTTTTTTGAGTTTTTAAAACAATTTTTCAGGGTTTGAAAAAATGTAACAGGAAAGTATAGGGGCCTGTAGAGAATTAACCAACGAAGAATTTCATGTATCTGACATATAATTTTGACACCCCTAACACACCCCCACGAGTACCTGACAACTACCCTTGAAACCAAAAATATCGATTCTTGATGAAATCGACCTGCTGGACACTGTATTCTCGTCTTTTTTACTACGAATTCACAATATTGGGCTAGTGAAATATCTATTATCATTTGTTCATTAATGTTTAATTACTTAAACAAATGAAATTTGTTTTGATAATTTTTGCATTAAAAATTATTAATATTTCTTTAGTGGAATATTTATCAACATTGTTTCATTATTTTTTAAAATCTTTATTGAATAAACATTATTGCCTAAATATTACTGATAAATTAATTATGACTTAACTAATTATTATTCAGTAATTAATGATTACTGATCAATATTGAAGTAGACCCACAATAATAATTTATATTTTTAAAAAATTCGAAAGGATATTTTTTAAACAAATTCCTTTTGTTTAAATAGTTAAAAATTAATAAACTAATGTTTATAAATGTTCCACAAGACCAATGGTAATAAATTTTCAAGGAAAAAACGAATTTGAAGAAAAAATTTTGTGACATATTCCATTAGCTTAAACAATAAAAATTAATGAGCAAATGTTATTGTATATTCCAATAGAATAATAGTAATAATTTTGAGGAAAAAACCAATTTTCGAAGAATCGATTTAAACAAATTTCATTTGTTTAACAAGTAAAAATTAATTGATGAATTATAATAAATATTTCACCAAACATAGCTGTAGTAAGTGCGGTTCAAAACAATAGAACGCGCAGGGCTCCCGACAATGGGTCGACCAACAATGCCGATCACTCTAGAGCTGGGAAAGCCAATGAAAATGGATTCAATGCGATGGATCGGCGGAATCTCGGGACCCTTAGGTGGCCGGAGCGACTAAATCACAACTTGCTAGAGTGCTACGATGCGAGTGTGGCCCTTGAACGGGGTTACATGGCACCGCTGCATGCTCTGTGGTACGAGAAACACCCGGAGCTATCGCACATTTCGCAGCAACGTCTGCGAAACCATGCCGAACTACCCCGGAAAAGGGGCTTTGTAAGCGGAACGCCTACTCTACCACAGCTAGAACAAGTCGGCAACAGAAAAAGAGAGGCGACATTAAGGCCAACAGCAGGCAGGCATCCAATAGAGGAAGAGAGACGCTTCATGACCCGGAAAAACATCAACACGAAGGTTTCTCTCAAGCTTAAAAATTTGGCTGAAATGGATGACGAGCTTCGTCGACATTTTTCCGAAGAATTATTTTGTGTATAATGCAGCGAGAGATTTGGCCGTTGCGAATCATAAAACAAAAGAAACGGTTGATCATAAGACCAAAAGACGAATGCATCAACTTGCCATAAAGATAGGCTGGGCAAGACAGTACGGGTCCCACATTCAGTGTGTGGTTGACTACATCACATCTGGCAGGAATTTTACTGCCAAGGTTCGATAGTTCGCGCGCGAACTCCGGACCCGTTATCACACACGCAACAAGTCAAAGCTGCTGACCATCAGGCAGCATGTTGTTCAGAAAATACGGATACTATCTGACGCTGAGAGAAATCTAGACCGGAGGGAGACGTGAACCAGAGAAAATCAACAGTTTCTCTTTGACCCATCTCGACTCTTCTAAGACCTTCCAGTTACTGTCGACCACCCGCCCAAACCAGAGGAGGTCGAAGTATTTTGGAGAAACGTCTACGAAGTGCAACATAGACTGGACGAAGACTCAGAGAACATAAATAGCTTCAAGGAGCTGTGTGACGTCCTCATAGCACCTGATCAAGAATGCCCAGCCATCACTATCGAGGAGGTAAAAAACGTATTAAGAGGGATGAAGAACTATTCCGCACCGGGACCAGATTGTATCAAAACCTTTTGGTGAAAGAAGTTTTCCTCAACCCATCAGCATTTGTCCCGTCTTTTCACCTCATATTTAAAGTCAAAAGAGCCGATTCTGGAGTGGTTGGTGGAAGGTCGCATAATACTCCTAGCGAAAATAGGCAACTTTGCTGACCCGAAGAATCACAGGCCAATCACTTGCCTGAACACACTGTATAAGATATTCACAGCTATTCTAAATGATAAGATTGTTCGGGAAATTGAACCTGTGTAGCCAGGAATGTAGGAACAACTAGGCTAAAAGAAAGGCGTAGAGGGATGTCAGGAGAACCTGCTCATCGATATTAGTGTCTGCAAAGATGCAGCATTCTACCAGCGTGACCTATCGATGGCCTGGATTGATTATCAGAAAGCTTTCGATTCGACCTCCCATAGACTTATCACCTGTCTTTTGGAAAGCTTAAAGGTTCATCCGCAAATCTTTAAGTGCATAGAGAGATTGATGCCGCTTTGGAAAACCAGATTTACTATCTCATCTGGAAAAAATCGTGTGACAAATAACAAGGTAACCTTTCAGAGAGGCGTCTTTCAGGGCGACACCATGAGCCCACTCCTCTTTTGCCTTACATTATTGCCACTATCTCTAGCACTTCTCCATTCCGACGAGTACTTGTGCGGCAAACCTGCATATCGAAAGTACAAACGTCTCATCCAGCAAATTTGGTCTTCCGAACTGTCGGCGAGGAACAAAGTATCTGCATCGAACATGCTTGCCGTCCCGGTAGTACTCTATTCATTTGGAGTAGTCCCACTCATGCGGGAATGACCTAAATGTGAAGGCACAATGCGGCACTAAGAGCGCTTTATTAACATCTCTGTCAATCCTACGTAGGAGCGTTTAAAAGGAGTGATACGAGGGTAGTTCAATAAGTCCTTAGAATGACCAACAGATGTCGCGCGAATCGCTCCAAATCATCTGTTTTCAGTCAGCACCACTCCCGACTAGATATATGGTGCAGTCAGAGTCCACATCTTCTGAGTTTACGTGTTTTTATAACCAATTGAAAAAAAAATTGTTCGTTAAGAAAAATGGCTGAGATTATCGAACCTTTTTGGCTCATAAATGAGATTAAAATTGATGAATGAAAAATTTGTAATTATTAAGTAACTTATTTCTAATTTAAAAATTCAGAATCGGTGCGTATGAATGAGTATAACCCATAACAATTTTCTTCAAAAAATACAAATAACGATCCGTGAATAAGTTG
>NC_046658.1:77164885-77177596 GCF_010883055.1 Belonocnema kinseyi | reverse complement strand
AATGGCTAAAATTGAAGAACTAAAATTCGAATTGGTCGAACACCCACCGTATTCACCAGATTTAGCCCCCAGCGACTTTTTCTTATTTCCAAACTTGAAAAATCGGCTCGGTGGACAGAGATTTCCAGACAACGAAGACGTTATTGCCTCTGTAAGTGCTTATTTTGAGGAACTTCCGAAAACGCACTTTTCTGAAGGATTAAAAAAACTTGAAAAGCGATTGACCAAGTGTATAGAGCTCCAAGGAGATTATGTTGAAAAATAAAAAAAAATTTACCCAAAAAAAATTGTTTTTATACTTCATTCTAAGGACTTATTGAACTACCCTTGTATTAAGGCTAATGAACCTTAATATCAGCCCTTTTAAACGCTCCTAGGGAAATCGAGTCAATTGTCGAGAATGGGAAGTGCCGCATATACTGGAACTTTATATCCTCGGCAATTGTTTTTGTTGCACACTCGAGGCCAGACATGGTTCTTCTTGACTTCGAGAAGCGAACCATGTTCTTCGTCGAATTTTCGGCAACAGCTGACAAAAACATCATTGCCAAGGAGAATGAATATAAAGAGAGGTATAGAGACCTTATAAGAGAGTTGCAACGCTAATAGCCTGCAAAGCATCCCTGCGTGTCAATAATATGCTAAAATACTTGCAGGAAAAATGCAGAAGGCGGTAGTTTTTGGATCGCTCCGTGTCCTCAGGGTGCACAAAACTTTTGCCTTGAGTTCTTTCAGCGATGGAGTTTTTATCTCCTCAATCGTTGAAAATCGATGTCCTTTCATGGGCCTCTTCAATTTTTGAAAAAGAAAAAAGTCACTGGGGGCTAAATCTTTTACAAGCAACGATGAATAAGCAGGTGCATTATCGTGATGCAAAAGCCACGAATTGTTTTTCCAAAGTTCCGAAAGTTTTTTGCGTATCGCCTCTCGCAAACGGCGCATAACTTGAAGGTAATACTCCTTTTTGGCCGTACGACCTTGTGGTAAGAATTCCTGATGCACTACGCCACGGTAATCAAAGAAGACAGTGAGCGCAACCTTCACATTTGACCGAACTTGACGTGCTGGGACGTTCAGGGCGAGGTTCGTCTTCGACATCCTCTCGGCCTTCTTGGAACAGCTTGTACGACATTTACACATTTTTCTTACTCAGAGTAGACTCACCGTATGCAACTGTCAACATTTCAAGAGTTTTAGAGCAGTGGATTCCATTTTTCACACAAAATTTAATGCAAATTCTTTGCTCCATTTTTTTCGAAAGAAGAAAATCGGCGAGCACACCAAACCCTTCTAACCTTTTACGCCTCTGGCAGAAAAACAACACGAGCTATATAGTCAAAACTGTAAACATATGATCGTGACGAGTATACCAACACAACAAAACAAAAAATTAAGAACTTGAATGTACGTAGCCCGCGAAAATTGAAAAGTCACCTTACTTTTTGAGCAAATCTCGCATATATATATATATATATATATATGTGTGTGTGTGTGTGTGTGTGTGTCTTTTTAATTGAATAATTATCTATTTTAGTAAAAATTGCATCTTTCTCGGGTAAAAATGCAAGTTTTTGGTTGAAAATTCAACCATTTCGTAAATATTTACCTTTTATATAAAAACACATATTTTGATGTTGAAAAGTCACACTGAAATTTTTTTTTAGAAGAAAATTACTTTTTTTTAAATTGGTTTTTTCGATTTTAGAGTGGAACTGTTTCAATTGAAATTTTATATTTCTCAAATAAAAATTCGACTATCGGATTGAAAATTGATCTTCCTTGCTTGAGGATTCAACCATTTTAGTTTCAAAATTTTGGTTGAAACATTTTTTTGACGAAGGTATCTATTTTTAGTCGAAAATTCATTTTTCTGGTTCAAAGTTGCACTATTTTGTCGGAAACTGATATTTTCTGAATGAGTTTTTTTTTCAAAAGTGGACAATTGAAAATATTAATTTTCATACAAGTAGATTAATTTTTGGTCAATAAATACAATTTTTGACCAAAATATATACATGAATTTTTACAAATATTAAAGTGTTTTACAACTTGAATCCCTCACCGAAAATATGATAGTAGTAAAATTTTCAATCAAAGGAAATAAACTTCTAACCAAAAATATTTGGATTTTTTAATTGGTTTTTATAAATTCAGTTCACATTCAGGATAAAAGTAGAAAAAGGCAAAAAGGGCAGTTTCCTGAAAACGGGGGAAAATGTGAGTTCTTTAAAACAGGCAAAATCTTTTGAATGAATGTTTAAAAACAATCAAAGCAATGTAAGGAATAAGCATGAAACCCAAAACAAGCGGTAAAGCATAATATGAAAAGTTTCCACTTCTTCAAAGAACGTATTCTTATTTAATTATTCCATTTATTTATTTTATAAAATATTATTAAGAATTTTTATTGAATAAATAATATTCTTGTGAAACTTTGTTAATTTATTTAGGACTGTCAATATTAATTTAAAAAGGCTAAAGGGGATTCAAATAATTAAAAATTGATCAGTTTAATAAAGGAACCAAATTGCTTAACAAATTTAGCTTTGTTTAAAATAATGAGGTTACAATTTCTTGACACTTGAAAATAGGTTCATCACACAAACTAATTTGTTTCTGAACTTCTATTTATTTTCTCGACGGATCAACGTGCGAATGTGACTCATTATGTTTAACCGCCTTAGAGAACGCCAGATTCCCAACACACCTAACGAAGAATATTATAACATTTTTACAGATATCAGTCTTTTTTCACAAAATTAAAAAAAATGATTTTTTTAGAAATATTTTTTCTTTCTCAGCTTTATCCCTCTGATATATTTGTAATCAACTCAAATTACAATGTCAGCACACAAATAAACAAAAAATCGATGGGTCATATAATACTACTATTATAAAAAAATCCTGTGCTATCTAATACGTATCAAATAGCTGCTTAAGCCTACCAAACCGTAGAAATTTTAAACCCCTTACATTTAGCTGTGCTATAAATAATTTAAGGTAACGAATATAAAATTGTTGTCCTCTTTTCTTCGGAACATGTATCTTACATTTTATCCCTGAGCCCGGTACCTCTAGAAATTTTTCAATGTACCTTTACCGAGGTTCTGGTGTTTTGCAACTTACCTTAAGCTTGTAGGTCCCCCCATCGTGTATTTGACTTGCAACCCAGTTCATCAATGATGGGGTAAAAACCAGGCTTTGTCCAATATGTCTGGGCAGACTGCTCTGATCAGATCACCTTATTGCATTATAAAAATGTGTCCGTGACTGATGATATATACCGGGACAGCCCCGTGCAAAATGATCAAATAAAAATCCAACTCTAACCAAAAATGCCTTCGACATGTTGGGCAGTATAAGCCTGTGTGTACTGCAAATGAATTCCGTGCAAATTTATTATTATTATTTTATGTTTTTATTAAACTTTTACTCGGGTATACCCGGTGATACATCATAGCCACGGACTAAGTCAAGTGACTGATGAGATTAGAATGTTATAACTTAATTCAAATAATTTAATACGATGGTTGAAACCGCCTGCGATTATATTGTAGGTATACAATTACGATCGGTCACGAGCGTTGGAGGTGACAACAGTCACCTCTGGATGCTTTCTTAGAGCTACTATCTGCCACTCCACGGGTTTTTAGTCGCTCGCTTCCTGATAATCAAGAAAGTTTCTTACAATGCGACAGGTGTTTAATAAAACCGTCTTCTGAGCTGCTGTCAATACCCTACGGACTCCTAAGTGTTCAAGATATTCAGTGCACCTTGCGTGCACATTACCTGTAGCCGAAATCACAATGGGATGAATGGATGCATGATTCACATTCCTCCATATTGTCTGTACTTCATGCCTTAACTCGCTATAATTGTGGATCTTGGTTGTATAGGTTGACTGCAAATTTCGGTTAAGCGGACAAGCAATGTCAATGATATAGACTCTTCCACCTTTTTTTTTCCTCGCATCACGATGTCAGGTCGATTGGCCCGGATATAATGATCCGTTTGGATAGTAACATCCCAATATAAGATGTAATCTTCGCTTTCTAAAACGGGCATTGGAATGTATCTATAGAAGGGCACCTATTCCTTTAAGAGTCCTAGGTATAGGGCAAGTTGTTGATGTATAATTCCCGCTACATCATTATGTCTGTGCGTATATTCTCTCTGTGTCATTACATGACAGCCATCAATAATGTGCTCGTGGATTCGTTGGTATCTCCACATAAACGGCACCGGTCGACAACGTCTTGATGTAACACGTGTTTGCGATCATTCCTGGTGCCGACAACCTTGTCCTGTATTGCAATGACGAATTCTTTCATCTCTGGATACAGAACACCCTTTCTTGGCCATATATTAGATGCCTCACTATCCACTTCACTTTGCTCTAACGTGTTGGGGTGCTCGCCATGGATGGCTTTCTGCCTCCATTGTATTTCTAATTCCTCTATGGTTTCTACCCTGATATTCAAGGCCCCATTTGAGGACAAATTTAAGGGCGTGAATTCAAGATCCGCTTGACAGATGGTTCTGTAAAGCGCAACATTTCGTTTGCTGTTAAAATAGTCTCGTAACTGTATAACTTCTGACTCACACAATTTTTTGACATCTACAACGCTCCTACCCCCTAAATGTCGTGGTAGAACTACCCTTTCAATCGCTGAATTTCTGTGGTGCATTCGGTGCTTCGTCATTTCTACGCGAACAATTCTGTTTGACCTTTCAAGGTCGGTGTTAGACCATTTTATGAGCCCGAACGAGTAAGTGAAGGAGGGATGGCATATGTGTTGATCGCCCTGATTTTGTTTGCCGAGTTGAGAAAACTCTTCATAATTATTCTGAGTCTCGTAGTAAAGGCAGTCATTAGGCTTGTCTTAACTATCGTATGTTGAATACCTTTAGATTCAAGAATACCCAGATATTTATATGATTCGCCTGCAGCTATTGCCTTGATGTCATTTTCAAACTCGTTTTCTAACTCTGCGGTCCTTAATTCCCCTCTGATAAAATGCGCTGTTCTGCATTTATATAGTCCGAACTCCATGTGGATATCATTGGAAAATTGCTTTGTGACATCAATCACTTGCTGCAGTTTCTGGCCTGAACTAGCGTACAGCTTCAGGTCATCCATGTAAAGAAGATGGGTCACTTGATGACTATCCTCATTATCATGAATTCTGAACCCATGAGATATGCTGCTCAGTGTTTTGCTTAATGGATTCAATGCTAAACAGAACCATAGTGCGCTGAAGGAGTCTCCTTGAAATATACCCGTCGTAAACCGTATTGATCTAGTTATCCTTGGTTGTCCATGATCAAAATACTTGATTCTTGTGCCCCAGAGCCTCATCGCATGGCTTAGAAAGTCAATAATGCGTGGACGGATTTTGTAAAGTTTTAAGATTTCAACCAAATAGTCATGCGCAACGGAAGGAAACGCTTGCTTGTAGTCAATGTATGCCATGTGTCAGTTCCTTTAATGCTTACGAGCTTGAATCATGGCAACAGCGTCTATAGTGACTAGATCTTTACAGCCTCGCGAGTTTTTACAACATCCTTTTTGTTCTTCTGTAAGAATGTCATTCTTGTCACAATGAGAATATACCTTATCTGCAATGATAGCTGCAGGACATTTATAAATTGTTGGAAGACAGGCTATCGGTCGAAAGTCAGATGGATTTTGAGCGTCTGGTTTTTTTTTGGTAGCATATACGTAGCACCTTAGAGCATAAAACCTGGCATCAAATATGGGTGTTCAATGATCTTCTGAAAACACCTTGCCAACGCAAGATGCACACTCGTCAGGTACTTGTACCAGAAGTTATGCACCATGTCTGGACCTGGAGCTTTCCAATTACTTGCCCTCTTCAAGACAACTGAAACATCCAAAGCTGTGATGTTTTTCAGATGCATTTCTGGGCTATTGCTTGCCCTTGCTTCCTCCAGTTTGAACCACGCAGTGTCCAAATTGCATCTGTTCATTTTTCCCGAAACACTCGACTAGTAGTTAGTCATATCTTTCAATCGAGGGACTTCGGTATCTTGGTGGTTATTTGTCTTTACTCTCAGTTCACGATAGAACCTTTTTTCATCTGTCTGAAAATTTTGGTTTTGTTGCCTTCGTGCACTACCTTTCTTGTACTGACGCAGTCTGGCAGTAAGAAGAGCAAGTCTCTGTCGTTGAGAGTCTAAACTTCCATCCAATGTTGCTGGAGTTACTGTCTCGATGTGCCCAGGGTGGATGATTCTAGTAACATGGTTCATCAGCTTTCTGGTTCTGTTTCCTTTTTTATATTGAGTTAATCGACCCAATTTGCACCTTACTTTGCTGACATCCATATCCAACCTGATCTTCCATGGTGGATCTCGATCCCTTGCTGGGACAAAAACTGCATTTGCAGGCCTAGTTTTTCGGCCCAACGTTCTAACGGTTGCTACAGTTGCACAGTATACAAGAGTTTGCTCCTCTAACGCATTTTGTGCTACGTTCAAATACGTAGGTAAAACCTTACTGTCGAGATGTGCTATTAGTGTACGCAGATGATTTGTGATATTCATTTTGGGCAGAGAATGCCTCAGTGTTGGTTCTACATATTTGAACTCTAGTAAGGCATGACCAAAATTCCTTTCCAGGTGCTGTAGTTCTTCTGAGATTTCCACTTCCGTTCCACTTCCATTTTGATAGCAGCTATTTCAACAGCCGAAAGCAGTCTGTTTACAGATCTTGAGCGTTTTTGATCTGCCAGATTCTCCTCATTCATTTTTGTGGCTAGCTCTGGGTATTTAATTAAGAAGATGATGTTCTCTCCTCACACTTTGCCCACATTTATCTGCCAAAAAATAAAGGCGCATAACATCTCGGTTCATATGATATGTCCATTTTCGTTGCTTTTTTGGTTGCTGAACCTCTGCTTCTTCCTCTGGTTGTATAAGGTCATCCACCTCATCGTGGTTGGCTGCAAATAGCTAGTGCCAGCACAAGCATCCGCAGCAGGCACAGTTGATGTTCCACTGCTTACCGTTTGTCGCAGATGTTCTTGCTGGTCATCTGTTTGATTAGTGATATCTGCCTGACCATCTCACAGCTCACCATCGCCACCGTCCCACATGCTGTGGCTCCCAGCGGTGGCTCCAGGGGCGCCCCGACGATCCTCGGGAAGCATCAAGCGTTTCAAAATCTTTAATATATTCTCCATTTTTCATTGATGGGTTTCGGTGTTCTACTTATTCCCTCTCCTCTTCGTTATCAGCCTATTTGGCATGGGAAACCCTGTCAGTAGCAATGCGACCTCCAACATTGCCGTCAAAATCATGAGAGGAGAGCTAAAGGCCTACCGCGACATCAAGGCAGAACATAATCTTGTACATTTTTATACAATTTATATATTCAATCAACTTATTTGCGGATTTTCGTCTGTATTATACTAGTTTGACGATGATACCCAAAGTGTTGTTTGTTTTTACGTATTTCTAACGGCTTAGGATATCCTTCTGGAAAGTTAAAATTTTATATTTTTTTAAAGAAAATTTTAAACGGTTATACTCGTTCGAAACTAGTTTTTGAACTTTTTAATTAAAAATAACTAATTTAGTATTAACAAATTTTTCATCCATCAGTTTTAATCTCATTTATGTGCAGAAAAAGGTTCATATTGAGGCAGGTTTACATGAGACAAGTAAACGTTGTCTCAGCCAAGAGAAGGCTCTACTTGAGACAAGTAAACACCGCTTTACCTGTCGTGGCCATAAAAGTGAGACGAAGACATATGTCTTGACTCAGTTTTGAGACGCAGCCAGACACCGATATCCAGGAGACGAACTCAAGACATAACCAAGTCGAGCTCAAGTCGAAGCATTTTTACTCGGGTTAAGCCATTTCCCTTTCGGGCTAGGCGTGACTTACTCAGTGGGGAAGAGAGTGATGTGCGGAAGGGATACAGAATTTTTAAATTGATCCAGAATTCAATTAACATTTAAATTTGTTATAAGTAATTTAAATGAAAAAAGAGAATATTGATCTTTTTGCGGGAAAACTTCGCTATCTGTAATATGTATGAGGCTGTACTTAAATTACGCAACGGCTAAATGGCCCTCTGCAAGACCTCCCACACAAAAGACAAAGTTTCAAGAAAATAGAGAAATTTTCAAACAAATACTAGAATTTTCAACTAAATAAGATTGTCGTATAAACGAACGTGATTTTATAACTTCTTAGTTGAAAAATTAATTTTCAGTAAAAAAATAATTTTGAAGCTAAAGATATTAGATTTGAACCAAAACGAATAAATTTCTTGAATCCTTCTTTTTCAATTAAACTATGCAAGCTAAGAAAAAAACACGAATAAGTATAAATTGTACATCGAAAAAATATATGAAATTTTCTTAATAAGCACTTTTTTATATGATAGGTAGCTTCTGTATTATGCATACCAAACAACATCCCAATTTGAAAAAATTCAATTTTTGAACGAACGACACAAGCCAAGAAAAAAGTAAGTCAACAGAAGTTGTTCACCCAAGAAAGAGATACAAATTTGTTATTAATCATTTTTTGATCAAATTCGTAGTTTTGGCTTTAATCGTAAAAAAAAGGATTACACAATTAAATTTTTGACGAACGGCACAAGTTATGAAACAATTGAATAGACTAAAGTTAATTTTACCATAAAGGGAAAAGCTCATCTAAATTAGTCATGAATAATTTTTTTGAGAGTACTTTTTGCATATGCTTTAATCGTAAAATACAACATTTAGAATAGAAAAATGTAATTTGCTGAAAAACGAGACATAGTAAGAAAAAAATAGACAAAAGTGAATCACTTAGAATGGATCTACAGAGTTGTAACTAACACTTTTCAGATAGGGCGAGTACATTTAATTTTAATTGTAAAATTAAGATAAAACATAAAAAAAATAAATATTCGGAAAAGCGACAAAAGAGACCATGAAAATGAGTAGATAAAAGTCAAAAAGTCTTGTTATAAAAATACATCATAAATTTGTCAAATTAACGTTTGTGGGCCAGAAAATTTTTTTCCGTCTGATTTTTATCAAAGTATTTCAACAGATTAGAAATTTTGAATTTTTCTGTACTGAAAGAAAATCTTTGTCATCTACTACCTATCAAAATAGCTCATCAAAATTATTTTCTGGCGAAATATTATCAAAACTTAACGTCTATATTTGTTATAGATAATTTAAGTAAGTAAAAAGAAAATCTTTATATTTTTCCCCGAAGAAATTCCTCTGTATATATCCTAATATCTTATCCAACGTATTTTTCTTCCAGATATTGTTTAAACCAAACAAAAAATATATCCAGAATTTTAGTTAGCATATAGGAATGACTAGAATTCAGAATTTTATTTAATTCGAAAAAGCTATTTCTCTGCAAAACAAATTAAAATGAGTTTTATCTGTGATTAAGCTCAAGAGGGTGGGAGGGGTCAAGAGCTTGTTACGATTAGTTACGGAAGGGGTTCTCCCGTACGTAATTTTTCGAAATTCGGCAATAAAACACATAACTTTCAGTAATTGTACAGAAAGTAATTATAAAACGCGTCAAAGGAACCATGTGAGTAAAAAACGCACCCTATGAAGCCTTTGAAGCGGGTTTCAGAAGGTGCATAATGAAAATTGTACATCTATGTGCTCGCATTTTACAATAATCAGCCCACTCACAGTAAAAACTGTAAAGAAATTTTGGTTGCAGATAATATAATGCTGCCGTAATTTATGGAAAGTTTCCAGTTATAATTGATGAAATTACCGGAAATTACCATAAATGTTCGGAAATTTCTAAGAAATTCCGAAAATTTATAGAAATGTTTAAATTGAAGTTTCGGTAATTTATCTTAAGCTATTATAAATTACCTGTAATATCACCATACATTTTTAAGAAATTTATAAACCAGCAGTTTATAAAAATGTTTGAAAATGAATTTTAGGTAATTTAGAGTAATTCAACATATTTAACTTTAAATTTACTGTTAATGACCGCAAATTTTCATAAATTTCCTTAAATTTATAGATATTTTTTAATTGAATTAAAAAAAATTTATTGTTAGTTACCGTAAATTACCCTTAAAACTGCCTTAAATCGTGCTTCCTTTATTCGAACTCATAATATATGGGTCAAAATCATGACTGTATTTCGAGAAATGTCTAAAATCATCCATTTATTATAAAAAAAAATCGTATCACGCAAAGGGGAGAGGGACCTTTTCTTTATTGAGGTGCATAATATATTAATATGTACCTTTTTATTTAAAAAAAACTAACATTGTCCTAAGTTATTGTAAAACTCTATTGATTTGTGAAAGGACCGCTTAGAAGAAAGCAATTGTCTTCGAGAAAACCCTTTACAAAGAACGGCGCATCCCAATAGAATACCAGACCTTACACAGAAAAAGTAATATAACTTTTATATTTTTTAATAAAAGATAACCATAAACACTTATTTTAAGCTTTCACATATCTTTATTAAATCGTGAGAGGGACGCCTAGCAAAACGCAAGCATGTCAAAAAAAAAAAAAAACGTATGTGAACGTAACGGAATTGGACATTCTTTTTTATATAAGTAAGGAACTACTTTCGAGCTCTTCTTATGTTTTTGTTCAACCAAGGATTATTCGCATAGAAAAAACTGTTTTCGAGGAATCCTTCACTAAACGGGTGGTTTGCCCTCTAAAATAGAGCGTATCTACAAAGTAAATCAAGATACAGTTTGCCGTCTCAAGCTGGCTGTATTAAATCATGAAAAAAGAAGGCGAAAAAAAGCAACGAGTTTGGATATGAAAATGATCAATAGTAAATTTCGAGAGAAGCGTTGAGAAAATTATAGAATCCTTAAGCTTTTTTATCTTGTAATAAAGCGCTCACTTAATTTTTTTTACTAGATAGTTTTTATCTATCAAGTAGAGTGAAAGAGCGTACAATAGACTGCACTAGTCTACATTATTTGACTACGCGTCTCACTGAACTTTTGCCCTTATGTACTATAATTCTATATTTTACCCTCTTCAAACCGGAACCGGATCATAATATTTCCAAGAGACATGATTCAGGTGAAAACAATTAGCTCATGCTAGTAAAATTACTTTTCGAAAAGCACAGATAGGGCAACTTTGGATCCGCTTATAAGAAACAAAGATATAGAGGGCGCATGGACTAAGTTCCGGGATATGATTGTTAGATGTATGATCGAAGTGTGTGGCACCGCGGTTGTAGGAGAAATGTCTGGTGCTGCATGGTGGAATGATGAAATGCAGGCTATCCAAAACACAAAGAAAGAAGCATACAGGAGAACTTTTAACATCGCAGGTCTTAGCATTGAGGAAAGAAACAAACGTATAAATGATTACAGACACAAAAAGAGGATACTCAAACGATTAATTAAGGAAAGTCAAGATAATATTAGAGCAGAAGAAGAGAAGAAGATACAAAACGACTTTGAAGGAAGCAAGAAAGAAAGGACGCTGAAATGCTTAAACACGGTGGCGAGTACATACCACATAGACTGTGCGAATTGATAAATTAATGTTTCGAGATGGAAGAAGTCCCGGATGATTGACAAAAAGCGACTATCGTACCAATATCAAAAGAAAGGGAAATAAAAGCGACTGCAATAATTACAGAGAAATCAGCTTATTAAGGAACGTAAGTAAAATATACTAAAGAATCCTTGTTCGCAGGGTAATGAAAATAACAGAAAAAAGATTTAGGAAGTCCAAAGTGGGTTTATGCGAGGAAGGTCATGTACGGATCAAATATTTAGATTATGATAAATAGCAGAAAAAAGCTTAAGAGCAGGAAAAAAAGTTTTTTTGTGCATTTGTTGACCTAGGAAAAGCTTTTGACGAGGTAAATAGAAATAAACTTTGAGAAGTCCTCAAAGTGTATGGATTCAATAAATGGCTCCCACAATCTATAAAAAATATATATACGGGTAACAAAGCGTATGTAAGGTTAAATGGAAAATTGAGTGACGGTTTCGATATTATTCCAGGACTTAGACAAGGATGCGTTAAGTGCGCATGTTTATTTATATTATTTCTAGACAGGTGTTTGAGAATGGCTTTTGGCGGCGATAAAGTTGCGGATCTTAAAAAAGTAAGGGTACGTGGTTTAGCTTTCGCAGGTGATAAGATTGTTATGGCAAAGTCAATCGAAGACCTACAAAGAATGTTGAATAAACTGAATGCAAGCATGAACCCAGGTGCGAATTTTCCATGGGGACATAGTTGGACCAACTTTCTCGGAGTTGGGATAACTTTGCCAACGAGCCATTGACCAACAAACCGAAATGATAACTATGGCCCAACTTTGTTTGCCGACTATTGGCTACCCTGGTTGGCCCAACCATGACTACTAGAAGTCGGCCCAACAGCGAAATTATAAATTTGGCCCGACCATGTTAGCCGACTATTGGTACAATATCCATTACCAAAATCGGGCCAACTATGGCAATTGCAGGGAAAAAAATATCCATTAAATTTTAAAGAACTAATCATATACTAGAGAATACGATGGGAAGTTTAATAAATATAATACAATCACTGCACTGTTTATAATCGCACGCTGATAATAATATATGTAATAAGATTTCAGATTTTTGAAATAGTGTAAATTATTATTAAATATTTAATGCGATTAAACAAGATTTTAACTAAATTAAAAAATATTTTAAGATATTATTAAAG
>NC_046658.1:77156750-77164785 GCF_010883055.1 Belonocnema kinseyi | reverse complement strand
ATTTGCCATAAGGACAACCGCAGGATTTCGCCGGGAGCAGGTGCTAATCTAAAAAATTGCACTCGCTCCCAGCTAAATCGCGGTAAAATTTCAGCCACAACCACGTCTCACGACCGTGAGATAGGTTTTTATAGTCTGTAAAGTAATCAATACGATGATCCAGCAAACGCCTCGTGCACTCTAAGAACACGGAGCGACCCAAGGACAACCGCCTTCTGCATTTTTCTCGCAAGTGTTTTAGCAAATTGTTGACACGCAGGGATGCTTTTTAGGCCATTAGCAAGTGAAAGCTTGGCACCTCCAAGAGCGGCGATGATAAGGACGATTAGTTTAACAGAATGTTCCGGGTACAATCGTTGCAACGATTGTACCCGGCATTTAGGAGCATTTAGAGGAGCGATATTAAGGTTAATGCCATAAGAGTGACAGAGATCGTAATAAAGCACTCTTAGTGCCGCATTGTGCCTGTGAATGTAGGTCGTTCCCGCGTGAGTCAGAAAACTAGATAGTATGTGAGCTAAATGCTCGGGGTGTGCATAGCACGCCCTGCAGCTATTATCGGGAATGTCTTGGCTCAAAATCTGGCGACGGTATGTTAAGGTGGAAATGACACCGTCTTGGCATGCAAAGATGAAATCCTCCGTACCAGACTTCAATCCGGGCGATTTAAAGAAAACGAACGTTAGTTCACAATACATTGACTGATACTTCACATTTCTGTTGAAGATACCGTGCATCCTCTCATCGAGGAGCTGTTCACGAAAGTTTTTCTCTTGTGCTTTCTTAATCCGGGCTTTTACGAGTGAGTACTCGAGATAGATAAGATTTGATGCATTTTGCTCACCCCTAATACTGAAGTTAAGTCCGAGTGTTTCAGCAGCCTCCTCCGCTGCTTTGTACAGAAACTCTCCTTTGCCCACTTCTTCGTGATTCCTGACCATTTTAAGAAGAGGGTCTCTTCCATTTGCAACTCTATGTGCTGTACCCAGAATAATCCTGTTGTGAAGACATCCAAGACTCAATATTCCGCGACTCCCTTGGCGGCGTGAGATGTACAGTCGCGGAACCGAAGACTTAAGATGCATGCTTTTGTTCATGTGCATAACCTTTCTTGTCCCGATATCAAGGGATCTGAGCTCGTTCTTCGTCCATAGAACCACTCCAAATGAATATAGTAGTACCGGGACGGCAAGCATGTTCGTTGCAGATACTTTGTTCCTCGCCGACAGTTCGGAAGACCAAATCTGCCGGATGAGATGATTGTATCTGCTTCGGAGAGTATCCTTTATAGATGACATATCCTGAATGCGGCTCTGTGGCACGCCCAGGTACGTATAAGTCCCTTCAGCGCAAAGGTGTCGTATGGCGCTTCTATCAACGAGCTCAGGATCTTCAGGAATGCCATTAAGTTTTCCCCGCTTCAAATAAACCTTGGCGCATTTGTCTAACCCAAATTCCATTCCAATTTCCTTAGTATATCGTTCGACAATCCCCAGAGCTAGGTGCAGTTGCTCTCTGTTTTTAGCATAGATCTTAAGATCGTCCATGTAAAATACATGAGTGACCTTGTACTTTCGATCTGCAGGTTTGCCGCACAAGTGCCCGTCGGAATGGCGAAGTGCTAGAGATAGTGGCAATAATTTAAGGCAAAAGAGGAGTGGGCTCATGGTGTCGCCCTGAAAGACACCTCTCTGAAAGGTTACCTTGTTAGCTGTCACATGATTTTATCCAGATGAGATAGTAAATCTGTTTTTCCAAAGCGGCATCAATCTCTCTATGCACCCAACTATTTGCGGATGAACCTTTAAGATTTCCAAAAGACAGATGATAAGTCTATGGGAGGTTGAATCGAAAGCTTTCCGATAATCAATCCAGGCCATCGATAGGTCACGCTGGTAGAACGCTGCATCTTTGCAGATACATCTATCGATGAGAAGGTTCTCCAGACATCCGGCTACGCCTTTCTTTGAGCCTCGTTGTTCATACATTTCTGGCCACACAGGTTCAATTGCTCGAACAATCCTATCATTTAGGATAGATGTGAATATCTTATAAAGTGTGTTCAGACAAGTTATTGGCCTGTAGTTCTTCGCGTCAGCTAAGTTGCCTATTTTCGGCAGGAGTATTGTGCGTTCTTCCACCAACCACTCTGGAATCGGCTCATCCGACTTCAAATATGAGGTGAAAATACGGGCCAAATGCTGATGGGTTGAAGAAAACTTCTTCCACCAGAAGGTTTGGATACAATCTGGTCCCGGTGCGGAATAGTTCTTCATTCCTCTTAATACTTTTTTCACCTCCTCGGTAGTGATGGGTGGGCATTCTTTATCAGGTGTTATGAGGGCAACAGATAACTCCTTGTAGCTATTTATATTTTCTGAGTCTTCGTCCAGTTTATACTGAACTTCGTAGACTTCTCTGCAAAATACTTCGACCTCCTCTGGTTTGGGTGGGTGTTCGAGAGTAACTGGAGGGTCTTGGAAGAGTCGAGATGGGTCAGAGAGAAACTGTTGATTTTCTCTGACCCACCTATCCCTCCGCTCGAGACTTCTCTTAGCGCTGGTTTTGTTTTACAGTTCGCATCGGCCAAAGCTCTCGCTGCATTATACACACAATAATTGATAGCCCAGAGGTCGGATTCCCCGGAAAAATGTCCACGAAGCTCGTCGTCCATTTCAGCCAGATCTTTGGGCTTGAGAGAAACCTTGGTGTTGATGTTTCTCCAGGTCGTAAAGCATCGCTCTTCATCTAGTGGATGCCTGCCCGCGGTTGGTCTCCGTGTCGCCTCTCTTTCTCTGTTGCCGGCTTGTTCTAGCTGTGGTAGAGTAGGCGTTCTGCTTACATAGCCGCTATTACGGAGTTGTTCAGCATGGTTTCGCAGACGTTACTGCGAAAAGTGCGATAGCTCCGGGTATTTCTCGCACCACAGAGCATGCAGCCTTGCCATGTAATCTCGTTCAGGGGCCACACTCGCATCGTAGCACTCTAGCAAGTCGTGATTAAGTCGCTCCGTCCACCCAAAGGTCACGAGATCCCGCCGATCCATCGCATTGAATAAATTTTCATTGGCTCCTCCAGCTCTAGATTGGTCGGCATTGTTGACCGACCCATTGTCGGGAACCCTGCGCGTTCTGTTGTTTCGAAACGCACTTACTACAACTATGCTTGGTGTTGTCATTGTTGTTTCCACGAGAAGCTAGGGAAAGGGGTTCGTCCATCCTTGTAGAGCCCCGCATGCAAGGATAAGGCTGCGTATTCTGAGAGGTTGCCCAGTATCCCAGAATCACCGTTCTAGACACCTCAACCAGGTGATATTAAGCTTTCGGCACGGTTTTCACACCTCCACTTGGGGGTTAATTCCTTCGGCACCACCTCTGGACAATTGTTCGCGACTGCCTATTTATTTTTTTAACCATATTCAGCAGAAACCCTTGGTGCAGGGACCCTCTATCTGCAACTCGAGGACGCGTTCGGTGGCATTGTCATAGGCCCTTCAAGATATTTAACAGAATTTAAAGAATTCAAGAAAATTATTTATATTTTAAAACTCTTTTAAATATTTTGAAATCTTTTAAAATTCGTTTATAAATGTAGAAATTTTCTAAATCAAATAACTCCAATTAAATCCCTTAAAATTCCTGAAAGTCTGTTTAAATACTCAAAAATATTTTAAAATTGCATAAAAATCCTTAAGCTCTTTTGATTTTTTGAAATCATTTTAAATGCTTTCTAAAATTTTTAATTCCTCTACTTTATGCCGATCTCCGGGCCGACTTTGGCCCAGAGTTGGGCCGGTAGTCGGCGTTACTCGTTAACAAAAGATGTCTCATAGTTGCCCCGATTGTTGGTCCATGTTTGTACCATTGTTGGGCCAATAGTCGGCCTAACTTCCTTGTTAACGAAAGATTTTTAATAGTTTCCCTGATGGTTGGTCCATGTTCGGGCCAAAGTTGGGCCAACAGTCGGTCCCACATTGTCTGCCGATGTTGGCTGTTTAGGTTGGGCCGATAAAAGTATCTCATAAATATAAAAGCTGGCCCAACTTTGGCTGCCAATCGAAGGTGGACCAAAGTCGGTCCGACTTTGGGCCAACGCACCTGCTCTTGGTGCCGACCCAGAGCAGTTGAGGTGAAGGAAAGATTGAGAAAATAATATGCAATATTGTATGAAATGATGAGAGAATTTAACAAGTTGATAAGTTCGTAAACCTTGGAGGCTTATTCACCAGTGGCGGGAAGATAGAGGAGGAGTTAGATAGACGTACAAACGAAGGTAAGAAGGTTATTGGTAGAGCAAGGCCTCTTATTGGAAGTGAAAACATATCTAATAAATTTAAAAAGGCAATACATAATTCTATATTATTACCGACTGCACTATAAAGTAGCGAGGCATAGACCTATCAAGAAAAAGTTAAGAGAAAAGTTAACGCAATTCACATGAGATTCTTGCGCATAATGTGTGGAAAAACTCTGATGGACATAGTGAGTAACGAGATAATTCTGAAAGAATGTGGTGCAGAAGAGACGCTAGTAGAAAGATGGGAAAGCAATCGGTTAAGATGGTTCGGACATGTTGAAGAATGCCAAAAGAAACGACTAAGGAAACAAATGTATCAAGGTAAAGTAGATGGCAGCTTGCTCAGAGGCAGACTGCGGAAAGAATGGTTAGAATATGTGAATGAGCTTCTTGTTGAAAGAAACATAAGACCTTTGATACTAGTAGTCCCAAGTGGGGAACCTCACATGACGTCTTTTTGAGGATCTTAACTTGGGGTGATTGATAGAAATAGATCAGCAACCTGGGTCAGAGCAGTGTTGCGGAACGAAAGTGTTATTTAAATAAATAACACGAAAATTCTGGATCAATCTAAAAATTTTATATCCCTTCCTCACATTACTTCTCATCCCACCGAGTGAGTCACGCCTACCTCGATAGAGAAATGGCTTAATGGTGTGGTAGCACATACGCCTGCATGAACTGTTACACTTCAGTTCAGACATTATTTTCTAAATCTATAGTCATAAGTAAGAAGTATCATTTAGACTTAGAAGGTTTAATTGTGTGAGTTCAGTAATATTGTTTCCTTTAAAGTATGGTAGATTTTAATAACAGATATTTTAAGCCGTACAACACTTTATTAAAACCAAATTTCTTCTTCCAGATCTAAGTGAACAGCTGTTCAGGCAATGTTTTATTTCTACAGAAGCCACAGAACCAACAAGGAAGGCTTTTCCTCCTCGAACGAAAAATAAAGTTCAGCCCCCAAAATCCAAATGTCGACCTAAAGGACCTAGATTAAACGCAGATCCAACTACCGACGATTTATTATTTCGATATACGCCACCACCACAGTACCTACAACAAAATGCGCGACTAAGTCCAACTCAGTTAGGAGAATTACGTCCGCAACCATTAGGTATAATCCCTTTTATTGGAGTACATATAGTGCATCTGAAATTAATCACTTTTTTTACAAAATATAACAAATGCATGGTACATGAGACAAGGCCTTAATTCAACATTTAAATACTGTATCTGAAATATAGTTAAACTAAAGAAATTAATAAAAAATTAATAATTAGTCATTATTATTAAATATAGTAATTAATTTTTTTAAATTAATTTTTTTAAATTATATTTTTGAAATTCAGATCAATATTTTTTATCAAGTGTTAATTAAAATTCTGGATTTTCATTTCTGTGCCTATTTCATTAAAAAGAATATATAGCCTATTGTTTTATTCTCAAAAATTCTGCAATAGTATTTATCCAATATTTACAATTATTTTCTTGCTATATAAAACTCTTCAAAATTCTATAGTCTTTGAATTTGAATGCTTTGAATTTAAATATAAATTTTCGTTTCTAATGATATGTTTTGATTGACACTAAAAGCCGGAGTGAATCCCCAAAAGTATAAAATATTGAAAGAATTATAATAATCTGGAATACCAAGTTTGAAGTTCTGCATCCATATTTAGAGAGTGTAATTATGTTTCTAGTAACACGCTTTTTTTAATCATCAGATCGTGTCCCATCATTAGGATTAAAACGGGGTCCAAATACCAATTCTCTATTATTTAAAATTCATCCATATCCCGAGGCGCAGCAAGCGGCACAGCAAGCGGCACAGCGACAAACTCACCCGCAACAAAATGTGCAACAACGTACTGGGTGGAAGAGCTGGGGCTTACCAAAAAGTATGAAACGCCGCATACATGCTTTTAAGAATAGCATTGGCGTGTAAAACGGGTTGTATACTTTTTGATGAACCTCAGCATTTCCACCCTGTATGTTAAAGATCCTTGAATAGGATTGCATATCACTGATTCTGAATAATTATAGACTTTCCAAAACATAACAAATGTACGGCATATAAGATAATTTGTACTTAAGTACATATTTAAATAACATATGTCACTACAGTATAAATTGATTAAAAATGAATAAATTTTAATCAAATTAAACATCCCAAAGAATTCTTTCAAACCTTACTTACATCTAAAGTGGAGAGCAATATTATTTTATCTTGTATGAATTAAAATTCTGAATTACTATTTGTAAAAATATATCAACATATTTTACCAGAAGGGACGTGTAGCGCAATGTTACGATAAAAATGAATGTTACATCATCAAAGAAATACATAGCTATGCCCAAGGTTTTATTTAATAAGCTTCATTTGACATTCATCTGTTCCTTGAAACTTTTTTAATGTTCTGAGTTCCAATTAATTTTAGGTAGAACCTAATGTACTTAGTTATCTATTTTTAATTTGCAATACTTTATTTAAAGTGGTGTAGTTTTTTGAAAAATGTATTGAATTGTTTGTAATTATTCATATACGTAAGACTGTTCCTGGAGGGATTACCTGGATGTGGGTTTTCCCTCTTTAGCTATGCTAAACCAAAATTTGAATTTAGTATTCACTATCTTTACATAGAGTGGCGTGAAAAAGTTTCGGGCCACCTCTTTTTTATGACTGAATAAATTGTCTTAATTTTAATTATACCAGAGCTAAAAAATGTCTCTTTAATAGGTAAAAAAAATAGTGTAAACTTCAATGTTTTCTTAAATTTTCAATAACTTCCGAAATAGTCAACATTTTTCAATGTTCTTGGGCTCATTTTGAAGCTTTTATTCACCGTGTCACAGCAGCTTACGAATATAAATTGTAAAAAATTTCTTTTAGAATTGCAAGAACTTGAAGTTGTAGCCAAAAAATTGGAAAAATTGAAATATTATTTTTAGTGACAAAAATATTTTTGTAAAATATATGAAATATATAATCATGAATTTTTATGTAATTTACCCAAAATATATATTTGTTTAACTTTTATTCTGATTTACCTACATATAAGATGTTTTCAGAGAATTACAAAAACGTTTTGGCTATATCTTGGCTATGTCTTGAAAGAAGACTTATTGGTTGAATTATTTTACGCATGACCCTGATGTAATGTTCTTGTCAGTAATTTAATTACCTTGCATTTTTACTTATTTCTTTTTGCATTTGCTTTCTCCTGAAGATAAACTTTTCAGTTATAAATTTTATAATTTGTTTCAAAATGCGAGAATTTTGTTAAAACGACATCCTTTTCGTACATAATTTAATTTTTGCATAAAGTTCATATTTTGATACTGAAAAGTCACCTGAAATCTTTTTTGGATGAAAATTAAATTTTTATATGAAAAGTTGTCTTTTCAATTTAAAAATTCATTATTCAATGCAATTCTACTATTTCGTGATAATTAACTTGATCTTGAAAAGTCAAACTGAAGCCTTTTTCGGATGAAAATAAATATTTCTAATTTGTTTTTTCGATCTAAAATGTATCTGCTTTACTAGAAATTTCACATTTCTTTAATAAAATTTTAACTAATGGATTAAAAATTAATCTTCTTCCTCCCACAAAGTGTAGCATAATCTTTTTTTACTTCTTTTAAGATTACACCAAACTCTCGCTTTCAGTCACCCCGTTCTCAGCCTTCCTAGAACTGCTGGTTCGCGCTGTTTCTCAGGGGAGTAGGGCGA
>NC_046658.1:77140222-77156650 GCF_010883055.1 Belonocnema kinseyi | reverse complement strand
TTACTTCTCTTACAAAAAGTAGGTATTAAGAATAGAAAATAAATCAAAGGATTTGGTGCTTCAGTTTTATAATAAAACATTTTTTAAGCTAGGAATGTAATGTATAAAAAATTTTCATTCTGAAAATTTACCAGTTTGATTTTTATAGTTTTATTTCGTTGGGGGTATACTAATTTAAATGTGAAAATGTGTCAACTATAATTCAATTCTTATCAATCTTGAATCCGAGAAAAAATTAATTTTAATTCTACTTCCGCGCCAAATTTCGCAGTAACTCCTGTCATTTCGTTTGTCAACTAGATTTTCGATCCAATAGGATTCCGGATGCTGAGTTCCGTCCCATAATCCAATGATTCCATTCAAAGCCATTTCGCGTTCGCCAGCACACACTTTAACAAAGTACGCATAAAACTATGCTTACTTGCAAATCTGGTATTTATTTTGTAATTAATTTTCAAGATTGAGAAAATTACGAACTACAATTCAAATTTTTTTCCAATGAGGATGTGTTATTTCTTCAACTTGATACGTACGTGTTTTCTTCACGTGGCTCTTTTGAGTTAAAAACCAGCTGATTGTATTCTTTTCTTCTAACATAGAGATTGTACGTCATTCACGATCAGGTAAGAAACTTAATAGTATATAGCTTTAATACTTCTCACACTTATTGGCGATTATAGTATACACAGCGTCTTCAATCGAAAGTAATAATTATAAAATAAAATTAGTTTTGTTTTGAACTTAATAATATACACAAAAAACGTTTTTTATACAGGGTGTCTCAAAAGTTCCGGGACGGTTGGATATTTCCTCAGGTAAAATATTTTTCAAAAAAGTGAAGTTCATTCCTGAAGTAAATTTCAACGAGGAATTCAATAGTGACCTTCATTTTGACCTCAAAGTTGACCTTCATGTCTTTTTGAAGGTGAAATTTATTTTTTAATGGAAACCTCCTTTTTTTACATCTTCAATCGATAGAGCGAAAAATTCTACGATCAGGTATGTACCCAAGTCATAGGTCAATTGTAACGTTCAAGGTCAGTTAGAGGTTATTTGAAATTAACAAAGCTTTCCAAGAACTCAGTATAATTCCTAAAGTGAATTTCAACGAGGCATTCAATGGGGACCTTCATTTTGACCTTCAAGTTTACCTTCATGGCTTTTTGAAGGTCAAATTTGTTTTCTAAATAGAAACCTCCTTTTTTTACATCTACACTTTTCGTAATGGGGAAGGGTTGAACCCTGTCTCAGAATCAACAATTGAAAGAACTGTAAGGCGCTTTATGAATCATGGATCTATCAAGGATCTTCAGAGAACTAATCGGCTCCTAAGATAGTGCAAAATATTTTTAAAAACATTCATTTCCATTCTTACAAAGTTCATCTGGTACAAGAGCTCAATGAAGACGATCCTGATGGTCGGTTTGAATTTTGTGAAATTATGGTGGACAGAATTGATAGAGATCCTCTTTTCTTGTACAATACAGCATTTTCAGATGAATGTACTTTCACTTTAAAAGGTGAAGTTAACAGGCAGAATTGTAGATATTAGTCCAACACAAATCCTGATTGGATGTTGAAGAGTCACACACAATATCCACAAAAGATTAATGTTTGGGCCGGTATCTTGAATGACACATTGATAGGCCCTTTCTTTATCGATGGTAATCTCAATGCCTGTGCATATAAACAGCTTCTCAGAAACCAAATTGTACTAAGAATAAGAGAGATTACAGCCGATAATTTTAAAAATATTTGGTTCCAGCAGGACGGGGCAGCGGCTCATTACGGTAGGGAGGTTCGAGCATATTTGGATACTCAGTTCCCTCGAAGGTGGATTGGAAGAAGGGGTGAAATCGAGTGGCCTGCTAGATCTCCTGATCTGACGCCTCTCGACTATTTTCTTCGGGGTTATTTAAAGAGCAAAGTATACTCAAAGCAACCGCAAAGCTTAGACGAATTTCAGAATCGGATTCTGCAACAGGCTACTTTGATTGATAGGGAGATGATTCGTAATGCTGTAACTCATTTTTACAATCGCATAGCTTTTTGTCAAGAAGCTCAAGGTTTTCAGTTCGAACATCTTCACTGAAGCGTGAGAGTCAAAGGGACTCACGCTAATCAAGCACCGCAAAACGTGAGAGGCAAGGGGACTCACGCTAATCAAGCACCCCAAAGGGAACAGAATTTACTACGTCCACGTCGTTGTTCCTGGGTAATGCTGAACGTAAACGTAAGCTGCTTGGAGAAACCCTTGAAAAAACCTTGAAGATCATCACGAACATCAATACAGAGCTCAACAATGTATTTCTCCTTAAAATTATAACCTCGAACTAACTTTGAACGTTACAATTGACCTATGACTTGGGTACGTACCTGAACGTAGAATTTTCCGCTCTATCGATTGCAGTTGTGAAAAAGAGGGGTTTCCATTTAAAAAAACAAATTTGACCTTAAAAAAGCCATAAAAGTAAACTTCAAGGTCAAAATTAAGGTCACCATTGAATTCCTCGTTAAAATTTACTTCAGGAATTATACTGAGCTCTTGGAAAACTTTTTTAATTTCAAATTAACTATAATTGAACTTAAACGTTAGAATTAACCTATGATTTGGGTACGTGCCTGAACGTAGAATTTTCCGCTCTATCGATTGCTGATGTAAAAAAGAGGGTTTCCATTAAAAAAAAAACAAAGTTGACCTTAAAAAATCCATGAAGGTCAACTTCGAGGTCAAAATGAAGGTCACCATTGAATTCCTCGTTGAAATTTGCTTCAGGAGTTATACTGACCTCTTGGAAAACTTTATTAATTTCAAATAACCTCTAACTGACCTTGAACGTTACAATTGACCTCACGGGGTCCAACTTACGGCTAGGTAGGCAGTTTATCTATTTTGTTAGACACAGATATTTTTTAATTTGTAACTTATTGGCGCAGGTAAAATTTGAATGATACCAATCTAAATAGAAAACAGTTACATATAAACGAAATCCACGAATTTTTGAACAATTACTTGAATTTTCACCTAAAAATTGCGTTATTAATTTTTCAGACACAAAGTTAATTTAGGCGGAAAAGAAACGATTTTTCAACAAAAAAGTTAAAGTTTTAACAGCAGAAATAAATTCAAAAAATAAATTTTAAATAAAGGAATTCAATATTCAAACAATTGGTTTAAGCTTCGACAAGAATTATGCATTTTCACCCAAGAATATTAATTTTCTACCATTGCCGACAAATTTTTGATAACATATATACATGATTTTTCAGCCAAATGGTAGAGTTTTTTCCGAGATGAACCCGCACAAAATATGATCGCAAAATTAACAATTAAAAGGAATGAGCCTCTATCCAAAAATATTTGAATTTATTTATTGCGTTTTATTAATTCAGTTCATGTTTAGGTAGAAGAATAAAAAAAGGGGAAGTTTCTTCAAAACAGGGGAAAAAGGTGAATTCCTCAACAGAGGGAAAAAAGTTTAAAAAATTGTTCGAGAATAATGAAAACAAACATAAAATATAAACATGAAAAAGAGAACCAGACTGCTCATCAGATTTAACTTTGTTCAAAACAATGAGACTGCAATTTCTTGAAACTTAAGAATAGGTCAAACAAATTCATTTCTTTTTGTTAAATGTCTATGTTTTGAGACACTTGGATTCCGAAAAACAGGTTCTTACGAATGCTTCTGTTTGTCTGCCGGTTAGTTCGTTTGTTCGTTAGTGTGCCTGTACAGTTTTATTTTGTTAGTAAGATAACTTTTTAAAGAATGGAAAGATTTAATTTTGGCCTTCGGTATACTCTTTCAGTATCCTAAATTTAAGATCGAGTTCGTTAACCAACCTTTTATCATAAACATTCACAAAGTTGGAGAATTCTTAAAAAATTGTAGCCTACTTTTTTCAGAATTTTAAAATTCTATACTCAGCTGTTCATAATATTCAAAAGGGCAAAGAATTTATCTTAATGCCTATTTCCGATCAAAATCCAAGTACCAGAATTATAGCATTAAACAAATTCTAAAAACAAAGGAAAATGAACATTTTAAGCCAAAAACCGCACGATATGAAAAAAACATAGAGAAAAAAACGTTAATTTTGGAAAATCTACAAGATTATTTTAACAAATTTTGTAATTTTTATGGAAAATTGAAAATTCAAATTTTTATGGTACAGAAAATAATTAAAATTTAATTTAGCTTTTAAACTATGCAAGAGGCGACAAATGATTAATGGACACAAGTTATGCACCCAAAAAATATCTACAAATTTTTTTTTAATCTCTTTCTTATAGAAAGCGTTGTTTTTGATTTATCTGTAAAAAAACAAAATTGAAATTTAAAAACAACCATTTCTGGACAAACGACACAAGCCGCGAAAAAAATAAAATAAAACAAAATTTGTTTATCCAAAAAAAAAGAGATAAAATATTGTTCTAAGTAATTTTTTTTACGATAATCGGTTCACTTAATAAATCAAACAAATAAAAGAGTTTAAAAGATACTTAAATTTTTAAGAAGAAAAAAAATATTTATGAACTAAAATAATCATTTCACACTCAAACTATGCAATATCGTAAAAAATAATATTAAAATAATAATAAAATATTAAACTTGATAGAAAAAAACTAGGTACGGAAAAAATAATATAAAAAAGTTGTTCAACCCAAAAGGATTTCCAGATGCGTTACGAACAATTTTTAGATAGAACAAGTTAATTTTGTTGTTGTTGTAAAAACAAAAGATTAAAAATAAAAACAATTAACATTAATTTGCGTGACAAAATACTGTTCTGTGTTATTTTCATCAAAGTATCTAAACGGATACACTAAAATAAAAAATATTTTTAAGAGGTATTATTTATAATTGTTCTAAATAAATTATAATATGCAGTCTTGTTATAAATAACATAATTTCGGAAACAGAAAATTTGAAAATTCGAATGCAGAAACAATGTCTTTCTCATCTCATATGTGTCGTGATAGCTTATTAAACTTCTGATACAAAATATTGTTAGCATTTAACATTCTTCCTTGCTATAAATAATTTATGTTGAAAAACAGGAAATTTGCATCCTTTTTACGGAAGAAAATTCTTTTCCATCAACTACGTATCCAATATATTTTACTGCAAAATATTGTGTAAACTAAAAACAAAATTTATACAAAATTTAAGTTAAGAAACAGAAATTACTAGAATTCAGCATTTTCTGGATTCTTTTTAGTCAGCGAGTTTTTTACGCAAAAATGATAAACATTGTATGTTTTTAATTAAAAATCTGTATAACAAATATAAATGTTAATTATTAACAATATTCTGCAGTCAGGTTAAACCAGTAAGCTATTGAAGTCCATATAAAATGTAAGACAAATCCCAAGAAAAGAAGACACAAATTTTATATTTGTTATCTTCAATTATTTATGACATTATTAAATGTTAGGATTCTTAGATTCAAAGAGCTACTATGATACGCGGTATATATGACAGGATGTTCTTCATGCAAAAAACTATAAAAATACCACATGCCCTTAAAATTTGTTTATAATAATAAAATGGTATCAGGAACAAATTCGATGCCTTATTTTTATGTTCAAATTAAAGTTCGAGTTGATTTCAAATATATCTCAGGGCTAGAGATGTGAAGAAAATACATTTCCAAAAGATTTTACTTTTCACATTTGTTTGACAAAGATCAATAAATCAACAAAAAACTGTAAAATTTATAATTTCGTTGCTTACGCCTATTAGGACATTTTTTATAGTAAATTATGCAAGACGTTTTTTCTGATATAAGACAAAAAAATGGAATTTGGACATCTATGTTAAGAATAATAAAAAACAGATTAATTCTTTAACCATAAAATAATTTTTAACAAAAATGATGAAGTTTCAATAAAAAATATCAAATTTTAAACAGAAATAGAATAAGTCAGTTTTTAGTTAATAAAAGTTAATATTAAATGCAAAAAATGAAATTTTCTACAGGTTATTAAAAATTTTAATTAAAACAGATGAACTTGACACCAAATAGTAAAAGCTTTGACATAAAAGGTGAATTTTTATTCACAACGATTAATTTTTAATTAAACAAAAATTTTTAAAAACAAATAATTGAATTATCAACGAAATTAATTTTCAATGCAAGAATAATATTATAAAAAGAATTTAAAATAAAATAGAATTTACTTATAACCAGGCAGGTTCTACACATTATATAGCAGAATCTCTCAGCGATTAAAATTCTTTTATAGTAAATTATGCAAGACGTTTTTTTCCGAGCTAAGATAAAAAAATCGAATTTGGGCATCTATGTTATAAATACTAAAAAACAGATTAATTTTTCACCCATAAAATAATTTTTAACAAAAAAGATGAAGTTTTAATTAAAACAGATGAACTTGATACCAAATAGTAAAAGTTTTGACAAAACAGAGGAATTTTTAATTACAACGATTAATTTTTAATTAAACAAAATTTTTTTAACAAATAATAGAATTACCAACTAAATTAATTTTCAATGCAAGAACAATATTATAAAAATAATTTTAAATAAAATAGAATTTACTTTCAATCAGGCAGGTTCTACGCATTATTTAGCAGAATCTCTTAGCGATTAAAATTCTTTTGTAGTAAATTATGCAAGACTTTTTTTCCGATCTGAGATAAAAAATCTAATTTGGGAATCTACGTTAAGAATAACAAGAAACAGATTAATTTTTCACCCATAAAATAATTTTTAACTAAAAAGATAAAGTTTCAACAAAAAATATCAAATTTTAAACAAAAATAGAATAATTCATTTTGTAGTTTATAAAAGTGAATATTCGATAAAAAAAATGAAATTTTTTACAGATTTCAAATTTTAATTAAAAGAGATGAAAATTACACCAAATAGTAAAAGTTTTAACAAAAAAGATGATTTTTCAAACACAAAGATTAATTTTCTGTTTCAAAAAATGGTTTTAAACAAATAATATAATTTTTAAATTAATTGATTTTCAATGCGAGAACAATATTATCAAAATTATTTTAAGTAAAATAGAATTCAATTAAAATCAGGCAGGTTCTACACATTAATTAGCAGAATCTCTTAGCGATTAAAATTGCTTCATAGTAAATAATGCAAGACATTTTTTTCCAATCTAAGACAAAATAATCGAATTTGGACATCTATGCCAAAAATAATAAAAAACAGAATAATTTTTTACCCATAACATTAATTCTCTACAAAAAAAACGATTAGTTTTCAACCAACAATGATATAATCAAAATTTTCGTTAAAAACATTAATTCTTAACAAACAAACAAAATCAAGAAAATAGTTCAATCCTAAATAAACAAGATAAGATTTTAACAAAGAAAAATAATTTTCTACCAGAAAAACGAATTTTTAAATGAAAAAATTAATTTTTATTTAAAAATATAATTTTTCATCCTGAAATTCTGCAGTTGAATTTTTAATCAATTTTTAACCAAATAGTTGAACCCTAATCAAAAAGATCATTTTTCAAACAAATAGTGGAGTTTTCAACTGAAAAAGATAAATTTTTAATTACAAATATAAATGTATAAAAACAGAAATAGGATCATTCCTTTTTAGTTAAAAGAATTAAAATTTAACAAAAAACAATTAAAATTCAACAAATTAATTCAAAATTTACTAAAATAGATGCATTTGATGATACATACATAGTTAAACTTTCAAGCAAACAGATGTATTTTCAACCAAGAAGATAAGTTTTATATAAAAAAGACGATCTCTGAAACAAATAATTGAATAGTTAAATTTTCAGTTAGAGAATTTAATTTGAAAAAAAACGGAATGTGCAACTTAACAGTTTTGTTCTTAATTACAAAGATGAATTTTCAAACGAGAAGATTAATTTTCTACCGAAATAACGACTTTTCATCGAAATATGTGCATTTTCTACCAAAAATGATATAATCCAATTTTATCTTACATAAATTAATTTTGTATTAACTATAAAGGAACTTGCAACAAAATAGTTGAATTCTCAATTAAAAAGATGAATTTTCAAGGAATTAGTTTGATATTTCTAACAAAAAACACAAATTTTCAATAAAATACATATATTTTTAAACAAATAATTCCACTTTTAACTAAAAAAGATCAAGGTTCAATAAAAACTATCAAATTTTGAACAAAAATAGAATAATGCAATTTTTAGTTTACAAAAGTTAATATTAAATAAAAAAAAAATGAAATTTTCTACGGATTATTTCAAATTTTAACTAAGACAGATGAATTTGACACCAAGCAGTAGAAGTTTGAACAAAAAATATGAATTTTCAATCACAAAGATGAATTTTTATTAAACAAATTTTTCAAATAAATAACAGAATTTTGAAGAAATTGTTGATGTAAGTTGTTGACTTTAGAGTCAGGTGAATTGAAACTAATATTAAGATAATTTTATTAAATCTATGAAAAGCGCACAATATCTTGTAAGTACGCAGTTCTACAATTGGAAGCAGTATTTTTTGATTAATATCTTAGTTTTGTACTAATAAAAAATGAAAATGACTTATTTTTAAATTTAAATTTTGTTTAATTTGATTAAGAACTAGTGATAAATCTTGCAGTAATCTTAAAACATTATTTTAATTTAAAGAATTGCAATTGATGAGAAAACAATACCAATGTAATCGAAAAAGTTTTGTCATCAATTTCTTATTTAATGAAACCATTTTCAATCGAAAAAGTTGTTTACAAATGATTTTTTAATCAGGTAGATGTAATTATATTAAATGTTTTATTATTTTATTCCTTTTTTATTATTTTTTAGATGATCTATTTGTACGAAATTTATGATAATAAATTGTAAGAAACCTTATACAGATGTAAATTGTTTTCAACTAATTAATTTTCAATCCAAGAACAATATTATAAAAATATTTGGAATAAGATAGAATTCACTTAAATTCAAGCGGGTGCTATACATTATTCAGCAGAATCTCTCAGCGATAAAAATTATTTTATAGTCAATCATGCAAGACGTTTTTTCCCATAGGAGACAATAAAAAGTCGAGTTTGGACATCTATGTCAAAAATAATATAAAACAGATTCAATTTTTTTGTCAAAGAATTTAATTTTTAATAAAAACAACGGAATGTGAAACTTAAAGTTTTGTTCTTAATCACAAAGATGAATTTTCAAACGAGAAGACTAATTTCCTACCGCAATAACGAATTTTCATCGAAATTTGTGCATTTTCAAACCAATGGGCTAATTTTTCATTTAAATAAGATAAATATTTAATTTCAAATATCAATTCTCTACCAAAAATGATACAATCCAATTTTATTTTACATCAATTAATTTTTGACTAACAATGAAGGAATTTTCAAAAAAAAAAATTATAATTAAACCCTCAATGAAAAAGATGAATTTTCAACCGCGAAGATTAATTTCCCTGTTTAAAAAGACGATTTGAAAAAATATATGTTGAACAATAAAAAATTAATTATTTTAAAAATATCATTTTTCTATCAAAAATAGGATAATCGACTTTTCTCTTAAAGAAATTAGTTTTTTACCAACAAACGAATTTTTCGTGTAATAATAGAATCCTCGAAAGAAAGATGAAATTTCCATTAAGAAGTTTATTTTTCTACCAAAAATAACGATTATTCAACAAAATTCTGAATTTCTAAATACTGCATCCAAACAGATAAATTTATTCCCAAATAGTTGAATCTTTAACGAAAAAAGGTCGATTTTAAACTAAAAGGATTAATTTTCTACCAAAACAGAAATATTTTAAAAATTAATTATTAAGTACAAAAGGTCAATTTTCAAACAAAAATAGTAAAATCGAAATTTCTTTTAAAGGAATTTGTTGTTGACAAACTGAAAAGTACTTTTTTTAAATAACTCAATGCTTAATGAAAAATATTAATTTTCTACCAAGAATATTACGTTTCTACAAAAAATTACGAATTTTCTACAAAATCTAGAAAGTTTCAAACAAATATATGGTTGTTATCTAAAAAAAATATCATTTTTTAACCAAAAGTAATATGAGTAGATTTTATCATTATAGAAATTAATTTAAAAAAATTTGAAGAAATTAGTTAAATTTTCAATCAAAAAGGTTCGTTTTGAACCAAAACAGATGAAGCCTCAATTATGAACTTAATATTCAACGAAAAATAAAATAGTTCAGTTTTTAGTTAAAAAAATAATTTTCAACTTGAAGAAGTGCAATTAAAAAAAAGCTGAGTTCTCTACCAAAACAGATTGCAATTAAAAATATCAATACGTTTTTAACCAAAAATGGAAAATAAAATTTTCACTTCAATAAGTTAATGTTGAAAGAAAAGAATTGTCAGAAAAATGGTTGAATCCTAAATCAGGAAGAAGAATTTTCAAACAAGAAGATTAAATTTATAATAACAAAGACGAATTTTTAACAAAATCCATAAATTTTTAAACAATAAGTTAGATTTTTTAATAAAAAGATTAAACTTTAATTTAAAAAATTACTTTTTCACCAAAAATGTCATAGTTTAATTTTCTGCTAAAAAAAAATTAATTTTCAACAAAAAAAAGTGTGATAAAAATTATTTCAAAGCAAATCGAATCCATTTACCATTAGGCAGATTCTACAATTTAAGTCTTCGAATCGATCAGGAAGGGAATTTTGTTGGTTTTAGATTAAATTTTAGGAAAACTATTTTTTCGTCATAAAAAATTCTATGTTCAAAAGATTAATTTTTAACCAATAAGATTTTTTTACAAAAAAGGCGAATTTTGAACCAATCACTTGATTTTTAAACAATAAGGGAACAGTTTTTAAAAATATTTTGTTGAAAATGTTCAAAAATTTAGTTAAAATTTTTTGTATGTCTTGACTAAAATTGTTTCTTGGTTAAAAACTCATCTCTTTGGGTAGATACTTGATTTTCTTACTGAACATTACCACAATGAAATTGTATCCCTTTCAGTTGAAAATTCAACTGATTTTTAAAACTTGACTTTTTGGGTGGAAAGCTCAACAATTTTGTAGATATTTTTCTTTTTTCTTTGTTCGTTCTAGAGCTTTGCGCTCGATAATATAAGCATATATACATCTACAACTGTAATTTGGTAGTTGTGAACTATCTTTCGTTAACGCTCCTTTATTGAGGACTCAATTATTTTGTTTAAAATTTGTAGTTTTTGTTTGCATTCGACAACGTGGTTAAATGATAAACTAAATGAGTAAAAATGGACCTTTTTTGGGTTGAAGATTCATCATTTTAGTTGAAAATTTAATTCTTTTGTTGAAAATTCTTTCTTTCTTTGGTTGAGAATTAATCTTTTTTGTTAAACATTTCTCTAATTGTTTTAAGGTTGAACGACCTTTTACAAATTAATTTTTTTGGTAGAAGATTCATTATTTTAGTTAAAAATGTATCTCTGGTTAAAAATTTGCTTGAAATGAATTTTTTTATTCAATTCAGCTGTTGTTGTTTTAAAATAATTATATTTTTTAATTTTTGGTTCAAAATTTCTCTACTTATTTAAAAGTTTAACCATTTTGTTAAAATTTTACATTTTTGGATGAAAAAGTAACTATTTGGTTGCAAATTCGTTAATTTTGTTAAACCGAAAATTAAACTTTTTCATTTTCAGTGTAAACGGTTTTGTTAAAATTTGGCTTTTCAATGAAAGATTTGCATTTGACACCGAATAGTTTAACTTTTAACCAAATAGTTAAATTTTCAATCTACAGATGTAAATTTTAAACTAAAGAGCCGAATTTTCAAACAAAAAAGATTAATCTTTAACCAAAAAGAGTTGCATAAAAAAAAGAATTCTCAATGAAAATGTAATGGTAGATATTTTAAAACAAAAAGATAAGATTTTCAACAAAATATTAAAATTTTTAACCAGACTTGAATTTTCGAACCAGCATGTGAATTTTCAACAAAGTAGTTGACTTTTTAACCTGCAAATATGTATTTTAGATAGAAAATGTAATATTTGATATTTCAACGAATGCAGATGCTACCAAGAGATGCTTTGTAAAATAAGGAAAAGAATTTTCGATCATGAAGATTAATTTTCTATAAGAGATTCGAATTTAAACCAAAAGTAGCAAAGCTACTTTTTTACACAGACAATTAATTTATTTCCGAAAAGAAAGAATTTTCAAAAAAGTAGTAAATTTTGTAACCTAAGAGATGAATTTTTAACTGAAATTATTAATTTTTCAACTAGAAAGACGAATTTTAAACAAATAAAGAATTGCCAGTTAGGAAATAAAAAAATTTGTCGCAATTCTTAAACTTTTAAGTCAAAAGACTATTCTTTGTAAAACAGTTATAACACCTTTACCCTCCATCTACCACCATCAACCAAATTTTCTATAACCCCTTCACCCCACATGATAATTTTTCAATAGTTATTTGTTGAAAGTGTTATTTTAAATACAATATTTCATTAATTCCAATGTAATTTGAAATACCATAATTATTATTTTGGTTTTAAACAAAATATTTTAGTTTTTCAAAAACTTTAATGTGATAAGTCCAGGGGAAATTGGGAGACTTAGCTAAGCCCGATAATCGAAAATTGGCAGAAATTTGCCTTACAAAGTAGTGTAATGATTTGGTATAAATCGGAATAATGAAACAGTTATTACTAAAAATTTTATGACATTGAACGCATTAACTAATGTTGGGGAAGCTTAACCAAAATTTTCAAGGAAGATTTTACCAAGTGGCAACAAGCTGATTACATTTGTTTTTCAACCTATGAGGTCATTGATTATTACAATGCGCGTTCAAAAATTTTACTACATTGATTTATAAAAATTGTGGTGTAAAAATTCAAAGTTCATTATTTAAAGAATATGATTATCATCAACATGAGCTACAAAATCGTAGTAAATTACATTCATCAATATTAGGTGTAAATTAATCTTTAATAAAAAAAGCTCATTTGGAATAAAATACTTCATTTTCTACCTAAAAATAAAAAATTTGTTGAAATCCTATTATAAAAGATTAATCACAGTTTCAGATACAGAACTCATACCTTAATGTCTTGTATTATTTTATACTAATATTTTGTAACATTCATTAAATATGTATAATATAGCAAAGATAGACTTTTCATTTATTCTTTTTCATAAAATGATAAATAGGCGCGCGCCGTGGCGCGCGCAAAACTGCTAGTAATAAGTTAAAATTATGTTTGCCCATACAGAATATAAATATTAATCCTGTCAGATATAATAATATATTAATAGAGTTAACTCGTTTTTAAATCTTCATATAATTTTGTTATTAAAAAAATGTCGTGTTCCAATTTCAAATTGTTTACGCTTTTAATATTAGGAAATAAAAAGAAGGTAGGTGAGTGGGCATTTTACCTGCCTTATATGCGCAGAAACAAATCAATTTGTGTGTTCAGCCTATTTTTAAGTTTTAAGAAATTGTATTCTCATTGTTTTGTACGAAGTTAAATCAGTTGATCAATCTGGTTATATTTTTTAACTTATAGATTTCTCATGTTTTTAAATTCTATAGCTGTTCTTAGAATTAATATTTAAAGCCTTATATCAATTCAAATATTTTCATAAAACTAGTATTTATTCAACTGGGAATTACTAAATAACAATATTTTATAAAATAAGTAAATTAATTATTTAATTTATTTTCTAAAAACTTGAACCTTTTTGTTGAAAAATCGTTTATTCGCCTTCTATATTAATTTCTGTAGCCAAAAATTCATTACACAATTTTTAGTTAAAAATTCAACTATGTTGTATAAACATTCGTTTTATGTTCGTTGTATGTAACTGTTTTCTATGTACGTTAAAATAATTCTTGGTTAAAATATTAACTACTGCATTAATCGTAGAGATTTTTTTTTCATTTACCTTCTTTCAAAAAAAAAAACAAATTTTCAAAAAGTACTTTAACTTTTACCTGAGAAGATAAATTTTCCATAAAAAAATATAAGCTTACAAAATTAAAGTTAAACTTTTGAACAAAGAGATTAATTTTCAACTAAAAATTGGAGTTTTCGGCAAAAAAGTGGTTCAAAAAAGTTTTCAAGCAAAATAGTTGAATCCTGAAGCAAAGAATATTAATTTTTGATCAAGCAGTTGTATTTTTATCAAAGAAATATGCTACTAAAGAAGATGAATTTTTAAGTCAAATACACAAATTTAAACAAAAAAATTCAATTTTCATCTACGAAAGATATGAGTCAGACTTTTTAATACCAAAATATGAGTTTTAAACAAAAAGTAAATTTTCTACGTAATAGTTGAATTTCAACCAAGAAGCATGACCTTTCAACAAAATTGTTGACAAATTTTCAATTAAATAGTTTAATTTCCGTTAAAAAATATTTGAGGTGACTTTTTGTACATGAATGAATTGCTCCTCCCAACCCTTCTACGGTAACCAATCTTAACAAATTATCTTGAACCCTTCCTCCCCCTTGAGTTCTTATGTAGCTTAAGTACGGTCTCCGTAGAATTTGCTTTCCAGGCATAATTAACTTAAAAAAGTTTTAAAGTTTGGGATTCTGGTTTCCGTTTAAGTAATGTAGTTTCACAATTAGAAAAATTATCGTATATTTTTCGCAGAAAAAACTCCTTTCCATCTTATTTGTATAAAAATAGCTTATGAGACTTGAATAGGAGCCAGAATTGGATTTTCGGTCAGGAAATAATATGAATATTTTCTATTTGCTAACTTAAATTATGCATAGCAAATATTAATGTTAAGTTCTGACAATATTTTGCAAAGAATAAGTTTGATGAGCTATTTTGATACGTATTATATGAAAAAAAATTTTCTTTGGTACAAAAATGCAAATTTTCTATTTTTTAACATAAATTATTTATATCATTGAAAAATGTTAAGTGATAGAAATATGAATATCTTATTTTTGACGATTAAATTAAAATGTATTCATCCTATCTGAAAATTGTTAATAACAAATCTTTAGATCCTTTCTGGTTAAAGAACATATGTCAATTCATTTTTTTCGTACCTTATGATATTTTTCAGAAAAATTAATTTTTTAAATATTTAATATCATTTTTACGATTAAAAAAAAACTACAAAAAAGTGAATAATAACAAAAATGTAGAATTTTCTTATGCATAATTTTGGTTGATTCATGTTTTTTCGTATCTTGTATAGTTTGGCTGGACAATAATAATTTTTTACGTATTTTAGGTGTGTAAAAGATTTTTTCTTTTTATTTAAAAGCAGTTGTTTGTTGTATACGTTCTATTCTTTAATATGACTAAACTCAGATTTTAAAATTTCTACACTAGAGATCAACGATCTTTTCCCTTCCAATCTCATTTTCAAAAACTTGTATAATACCTAAGTCGCATCAGTGGGGACCTGGTTATAAGAGGGCGTGAATGTACTCCAAAACGTTATCATTCAACGTTTTCAGTTCCCAGTTAATAACGATATCCTAAAACAATGAAGATCTTTATTGCCTCCTCACTGTTCATTTTCATGGTTTGGTTTAATTCTATTGGTAAGTGCAATACATATATATTATTGATAGTAATAAGAAGTATTAGATATTTTTCATGTCACGTTTTTCATGTGTTTGACCAACGTTATTTTTGCGACTGTCCAAAGAGGTGCCCTCTCACCCCCACGAGATGTTGTAAAGGGTTAGCGGTTCGACCAACATTATTTATGCGACCAGTTACAGGGATCCCTTTCTTCCCCCAATAGATGCTGGAAAGTGGTAGCAGTTTGACCAAAATAATTTCTCTAACATGTCAGAGGAATACCTTCCGCCGCTACGTTACGTTGGAAAGGGGAAGGGATTTGATCAAAATTATTTATTTTACCTGTCACAGGGGTCCCTTTTCATCCACAAGAGACGTTAGAAAGGGTTATCTGTTTGACAATCATTATATCTCTGATCGGTCAAAGAGATTATTTGCCACCAGCAAGAGGTGTTCGAAAGTAGTGGGTGCTTGACCAAGATTATTTTTGTGACCAGTCAAAGGGGTTCGTTCCCACACCCACGAGACATTGAAAAGGGGAATGAGTAGAACCAACATTATTTCTGTGACCAGTCATAGGAGTCACTTTCGACCACCAAGAGATGCTGAAAAACGGTAGGGCTTGGTCCAACATTATTTCTGTGACCAGTCAAAGCAGTGATCCCAGATCTGAAACGAGACGTGGTTCAATACTATGACACGTCTATGTCAGTGTGAATATGGTAGGAGACGATATAAATGCCTGGGTTGTGCGCGCAACCCATTTCTCCTCTTCTGAATTTGAAAACTCGAAGGTGCATGATTACCTGTCGGAACACTTCGGCGGTTTTATTTATATCTCTATCTGCTTTGAAATAAAATGAAGAGATTTGGATTTTAATATTTCCAGATTTCGATGCTGAGCCTGGCGTTTCTCATGATT
>NC_046658.1:77138810-77140122 GCF_010883055.1 Belonocnema kinseyi | reverse complement strand
TCTTTTTTTGTAGATCATTAATTTTCTTGGCTGAAAATTCATGTTATTGGTTGACACTTCAACAACTTTGTTGAAAATAAATTTTTTACGTTGAAAATGATTTATCTTCATCTGAAAATGTAACTATTATAGGATTGATTGAAGATTAATCGTATATATTGGGTAAGTTTGAAAATCGTTTCTTTTATAGAACATTAATCTTCTTGGTCAAAAATTCACCTTTTCCCTTGAAAATTTAACAATTTCGTTAAAAATTCGTTTTTTTCCTCGTTTAATTCAATTTTTTATCACAGCTTTTATCTGTAAATTGAACTATTCCATTTTTGGTTTAACTATATCCTGTAAATTGTATTAGTTAAAACACGAATTATTTGTTAGAAAATTAATTTATTTGTTTTCGATTATGACTTGAAATATTATTTCAGTCTAAAATTTTTTATTTTTAACCCATTCAATTTGAAATTTTTAAATTAAAAATAGAAAATTTGGTTAATTATCAGCAATATTTGACCGTTCATTTAAAACAATCCATTACAAACAACTGTTAAAAACTACAAATTTGAACAGAATGGTTCGAAATAGAATACCTTGAATTGTTAAATTTGTAATGAGCTGAATATAAAGTTTAAACGCTACAACTTTAATTTAAAAAAGATTCAGAATTAATTTAAAACTTAAAATTATTTCAAATAATTTGAAACACGATTTAGACTTTTGCAGGTTTAAAAAAATAATAAGCTTTTTGAGAATTGTACAGTATTTATAAAGAATAACAAAAATTGTTGTGATTGCTAAGAACATTGAAAATGATTTTTTATTTTGACAAATAAATTTTAAGTGAGTATTTGGAAACATTTTAAAAATTTAAAAAAAAAAGAATCCGGAAGATTTTAAGAAAATTTTTTTATTTTACAGTTTTTTTAATTTTAGGAAAAAATATAATTAACAAATTATATCAATTTTCAACCAAAAAGTTTACTTTTTAACAAATTAAATTAATTTTCTATCAAATGATTGGTGTTTTAACTAATACAATGTACAGGATAAAGTTTCAACCAAAAATTGAATAGTTCAATTTCCAGATCAAAACGATTAGTTTTTAATCAATCCTAGAATAGTTATATTTTCAGATAAAAAAAAAATAATTTTTAATCGAAAAAATAAATTTTCAATAAAGTTGTTAAATTTTGAACCAATAAAATGAATTTTTGACCAAGAAAATTAATGATATACAAAAAAAGACAAATTTCAAACAAAATACATGAATTTTCAACGAAATTATTTAATTTTAAAGTCAAAAAGACGAATTATC
>NC_046658.1:77110433-77138710 GCF_010883055.1 Belonocnema kinseyi | reverse complement strand
CAATTGCATTTTTGACCAAAAATAATACATTTTTAACCAAAAAGATTAAATTTCTACTAAAAAAGGTCAATTTCATTTTAATAAATTTTTAAATTTTAAAGTGAAAAAGAGTATTATCTACAAAAAAGCTGAATTTTTAACCTAATTTAAATGCAAATAGTTCAATTTTCAACTATAATTGTGAATCCTTAATAAGAAAAAATTAATTTTTTTACTAAGTAATTCAACTTTAAGTGAATAATCGAATTTTCCACCCAAAAATTATGATTTTTATTTTTAACAATATAGTTGCATTTACAAAAAAATGACTTTGCAACCAAAAAATATTTACAGTTGATAATTCAACCGAAAAATGTAATTTTTATTCAAAAAGTATAAATTTTCCATAAAGCAATTTAATTTCTACAAAGAAAGACGAATTGTTAACAAAATACATGATTTTTTAACCAAAAATGGTATAGATTAATTGTCAGTTTCAAAAATGTATTTTCAATGAAAGAGATGAACCTTCAAATAAAAGAAATAAAAATTTTTACAAAGTAATTGAATTTTTGATAGAAAAGAGGACTTTTTTTACAAAATAGTTACATTTTTAACAAAATAATTAATTTTTCAAACAAATAATTGAGTTTTTATCCAAACGCGATGAATTCCAAAATCACCAATTTCTTTAATTTCTTTCAAATGCGGATCAAGATTTAAATAAGACTATTATAATATAAATTAATTATAATCGTATAATTAATAATAATGTATATATAATAGTATTAATATTTATAGAATATATATTTTATACTTGAAGTAACTTAACCTCAAAATACACGCATTAAAGAGGCGCGCGAAGTATTCAAATCATGAGAAACGCCAGCCCAGCATCGAAATCTGGAAATATTAAAATCCCAATCTCTTCATTTTATTTCAAAGCAAAGAGAGATATAAATAGAACCGCCGAAGTGTTCCGACAGGAAATCGTGCACCTTCGAGTTTTCAAATTCAGAAGAGGAGAAATGGGTTGCGCGCGTAACCCAGGCATTTATATCCTCTCCTTCCATATTCACACGGACATAGACGTGTCATAGCATTGGACCACGTCTCGTTTCAGATCTGGGATCACTGAGTCAAACAGGTGCCTTCGAGCCCGGCGAGATATTGGAAAGGGGTCGTAGTTTGGCCAACATAATAATTACTGTTTCATATCAAAGGGGTTCCTCCCCGCCCCCATTTGACGTTGTAAGGAGGTAGGGGTTCGACCATCATTATGTTTGTGACCAATCACAGGGGTCCTTTTCGACCCTAAGAGACGTTGAAAAGGGATAGGGGTTTGACAAACATTATTTTTGTTACCGATCAAAGGGGTTCGTTCCCGCCCTCACGAAGCTTTGCAAGCTTTTCAAAATTACTTTTGTGACAGGTCAAAGGGTTGTCTTCCTGCCCCCACGTTACGTTTAAAAGGGGTGGGTGTTCGAAAAATTAATTATTTGACCATTCACAGGGGTCCCTTTACGACCCCAGAGACGCTGGAGAGGGGTAGGGGTTTGAAAAGCATTACTTATAGGTCAAAGAAATGCCTTCCTGCTCCCACGAGATGTGGGAAAGAGGTAGGGGTTTCACCAACATTACTTCTGTAACCGATGAAGGGGTTGCCTTCCTGCCCCAGCGAGATATTGGAAAGAGTTGGGGGCTTAATCAACAACATTTCTGTGCCACTTAAAAGGGGCTCCTCCCCGCCCCCACGAGATTTTAGAAAGGGGTAGTGTTTTCACCAACATTATTTTTGTGTCCGTCCAGAGAATTGCCATCAGACCCTCACGATCGATTGCAAAGAGGTAGGGGTTTAAATAAAACTATTTCTGTAAGCAGTCACAGGATTCTTTGTCCACCACCAAGAAATATTGGAAAGGGATAGTTGTTTGACAAACATTATTTTTGTTACCTGTCAAAGAGGTTCGTGGCCACCCCCACGAGATGTTGAAAAGATGTAGGGGTTAACCTACATTATTTATGGGACCAGTACCGGGGTGCCTTTCCACCATCAAGAGATGTTTGAAAGTTATGGATGCCTGACAAACATTATTTCTGTGACCGGTTAAAAAGGTTCGTTTCCGCCCCTAAGAGACGTTGGAAATGGGTAGGGGTTTAAACAAAACTATTTATGTGTATATTTCATATCTTATTTCTTGTTCTGCAACTATTTATTAGTAATATGTAGTCATCTGCGTTAAAGGTACGATAATCAGTACGATTTTTTCAGCTCAGATGTGCAAGTTCGACCATTGTTGTACAATTGATCATCATTTGATCTTGTCTTACTGGGTCGATCATCTATTACATAGTTTTGAATGAAAAATATTTCTGGCATTTACTGTGTAAATAAATAATAATATTAATAAATTAATATTAGTCGGCAATTTTTTAATGTTTAATTAGTTGATCATTTGTCACTCAATAATATTAAAGGAGCAATGCGTACTTTAGTGACTTAATAAAAAAATTTTCCAAACAAAGATAGGACGAGATTTTGAAATCAAGGCCTGATATAACTTTTAGTGGCTCAAGGTTTAGTGGCGCAAACAATAGTCCTGACTTTTGGTGAAACTTCTTTGCCTTGTGAAATGACAACTTAGCAAAAAGCAACTGATCCAAAAAGAGCAATATAACTTTTCTCTAATTGTGCTTTTAATAATATGCTTTCTTTCAAACTACGGTTGATTTGATTAACAATTATTTTAAGCAGCACAAACCTTGATTAAACTTAAACTTCTTCCTCCAGATTTAAGCGAACAGTACTGGGGATGTTGTATTTCTATACGAACCACATCACCAGCAAGGAGTGATCTATCTTCGCAAACCAAAAATGATGTTCAGACCACAACATCCAAACGTGGACTCTTTTTAGATAAACTAAAACGGAAACCAACTAACAGAGATTTATTCTCTCCATATTCACCGGAACCACAAAATTCGCGAGAAACACCACCACAGTTTAGAGCAGAATGTTCGCAAGGATACGGTATAAAACCTTTTATTGGAGCACATAATAGTAGATCTGATACTCATAAAATTATTATTATGAAGTGGCAAGTATCAATACTTGTGATCAAATTAAATATCATAATAAATTTCTTCAAATTATACTTTCTACTGTGAATCAAAATTCTGGACATTTAATTTCATGTGCCTATATCATTAAAAAGGATTTATAGCTTAATGTTTGTTTTATAATAACTTCTGTAATACTATTCAACTATACAAAATTCTACAGCCTTCGAGTTTGAATGATTTAAATTTAAAAATAAATTTGTGTTTGTAATGATATAAGGCTTAGATTGACCAGATTTAGAAAGTATAATTGTGCTTTTAGTAATACGGCTTTTTTAATCCTCAGCTTATTCCCCATCACCAAGATATCCACAGAGTCCAGATCCCAATTCAATATTATTAAGATTCCCTCCGTATCAAAAGGCATATTTTACGAAACAACCATAAGCTAACCAACAACAAAATCTACAACAACCACCACCTCTGGCACAACAATTACTTCATCTAGCATATGGTAACAATACTTTTATAGGATTGCATAGAAGTGATTCTAATTCTGAATAACTACAGACTTTCCAAAATATAAAAAATGTATGGCATATGAGCTCATTCCCTTCTCAGGTCCATATTTTAATAATGTATCTAATGTATAGTAGAAAGTTACTAAAAATGCATACCTCATAAGGAAATTAAGTATCCTAATGAATAACTTCAAATTTTACTTACTTCTGGAGTTGACAGCAATATTTTTTTATCTCGCATAATTTAAAATTCCAAATTACTAATTGTATATACCTACATATTTCTTCAGTATGGATGTATGGCGCAATGTAATGGTAGAAAATTTATCTTACAGTATCATAAGAATACATAGGTTTGCCTACTATTTTATTTAATATGCTATAGGTGAACTTTAGTTATTCTCTGTGATTTGTCTTTACATTTATTTAAAATTGAACTGCGAATCAGCGAAGAATTTTTACCAAATATCTTGAAAAGTTCTTCGTCAGACTTATTTTTTATTTTCGTCAAGCTAGTTTTAAAGAATTCTCTTGGTGGCAAACTTAAAATTAATCTGTTGTAGTTTTTCGATTATTTTTAGATGAAATTTAATGTACTTAACTATCTATATTTAATTTGCAATAGTTTATTTTAAGTGTTGTAGTTTTCTAGAAATTGTATTGAATTTTTTGTAATTATGCACATATGTAAGGCTCCACTTGGAGGGATTTCTCGGATGTGCGGTTTCCCTCTTTAGTCATGCTAATACATAATTTGCATTAAATCTTTACTATCTTAACTGGAGTGACTAAATTAATATCAGCCCTTCTATATTGTTCCAAATGTTACGATTAAAGTCTGTAGATGTAAGGAAAAAGAAATTTATGATTGAACCAACGTGAACTATCTTAGTTATGACCACGAATATCGTTCCGACTGTTATTATTAATAAATTAATTTGTTATATCATCCAAACAGTGATCTAGGTTTATCGTAAATCATAAATTCTGTTATAAAAAAAAATTTGTAATGAAGGTACTAGCATCCTCAAAGTTGCCATTTTACGATAAGGTCCAAATTAGGAGGTCAAGTGTATCCCTGAAATCGTTTTTTAAATTATACAAATTTAAAACACATTTAATTACCTTACTTGAATAAATTTCCACTTTTTAAATATAAAAAAGCAATTTCCGGTTGATAGCTAAACAATAATATGAAGAAAAGTTTTTTAATTCTTGTTGAGGGAAAGTGTGTGGTACCTTTTTCATGTTTAATTACTAGTGTCGTCAATGGCGGGTTTAGATTTTGGATTTTCGACAAATCCAATTGTTTAAAAAAATTTTTAAAGAGTTTCAAAATTTTGAAATATTCTAAATTAAGATTTCAATGTCAAAGTTAAATTTCAACCAAATAGGGAAATTCTCAAAAATACAATCGCCACTGCGCGGGCGTTTTCTCCATGCGCGCTGTGCTCCAAGTTTGAGCTCACGAGTGATGAGCGGGCACGCTGTCGCGCTTCCCGCTCGTTTTTGTCAATTTTTTGTCACGTAGTATAAATTTTGATGAAAATTTCCAAAACTCATAAAAGATTTTATTCCAGATATTGCAAAAGCTCTATTGTTTTGAATTTTTGTCGAATCAAAAAATTTAACTGAGATAGTTTTAAAATATATTCGATATCTTGGAAAAACTTTAAATGTAGGAACCTTTGACAACAATTTATAAAACGTTATAATTTTTTTTTCTTAAAATTTTAAAAATGCTCTAAATTTTTTATTTTTGGTGAGAAATATCTGGTTAACGAACTTAATCTTAATTTTGGGACTCTTTAAATGTTTATCAAAGGCTGACTCGAATGGACGAATCTTTTAAAAGTTAGCAGGCTACATCATTCAGATAACTATACAAACATATAGACAGGAAAAATTCGAATCAGGTTCAAAGATATTTAGGACTTGTAGAAGGTTGGAAGGAATCACAAAATAGATTTTAAACGTCCGGAATACCTTCAAAGTTTTAAAATATCTTAAAGCTTTTTCAAACTTATGAAACTCCGAAATATCTTTCGAACCACTTTTGAAATCTTTAAAAATATATAATTAAATCGTTTCAGGAAAATTTTTTCCTTCTGTTGAAAAATTGCAAACTCTTATTAAATCACTAAAAACTTCGGTTTGTAATCTTATAATTTTACGTTTTAATTTCTTTAAAATATACTTAATCTTAAAATTATTTTAAAATCTTTTTAATACTACTAAATATCTTCATAACATACTAAATTTGTTCTGAGATTTTATAATCAAGCAAACTAATTTTTTGGCATTGAGATCTTCTTTATTAAACAAGCACTCAAAAAATCATGTTAAAATCTATAACAAAAAAAGCTGTACATGATGTCCGAGTTTTCTATAAAACTTTAAAGTCTCAAATAATTTCATCAAAAGCAATTTGCTTTAAAACTTTTCTTGTTAGCATTCACACGCTTATTTTGGGAAATACTTCAAAACAATTACTATAATTCTTCAGTTACGTCAGTAATTAAGGGACCGTATTTAAATTAAGTAAGAGCTCAAGAGGGAGGGAGGGGTCGAGAAATTGTGTTACGACACGTTACGAATGGGTGGCGGGGTCTTCCGTCTTATTAATTTTTTTAAATTCGACAATAAAACAAATAACTCTGAACAATTGTACAGAAAATAATGTTGAACTTTACACATCAAACGAACCTGGTGAGTGGAAAAGCAAGAAAATAGGTTTGGCGAACTATTTTGATACATACAGTAAATGAAAAAGAATTTTTGTCAGTAAAAAATTTGCAAGCTTTCTATTAGTATACATCAGTTATTTATAGCAAGCAAAAAGTTTGACTGATAACAATATTTTGTAGTAGAATAAGTTTCAAAAACTATTACGATACGTAGGAGGTGAAAAATACATTTCTTCTAAAAACATATAGGAATGTTCTATTTGTTAAATTAAAATATTCATTAAAAAGCTTAAAATTATGCTTAAGCTATAACAATGATAAATAAAACTTGTTTACCATATTTTTATTTTAGTAAATTCGTTGCGATACTTTGATGCAAATCAGAAAACAAAAATTTTTTCTCGCAAACATTTTTTTAATAAAAATTTTATTTTTAATATATTTTGATAACTAGAGTTTATTACAATTTTTTATATCATTTAGGGTTAAATAACTTTTGTCTTTTTATTTTCTTGTTACTTATGTCTTTTTTTTAATAATTTAATTTCATTATTTTTAATCTTATTTTCTACGATGAAAAGAATATATCCTGGATCTATCTGAAAATTATTAGCGATGAATCTGTGATTGTTTGGAGTAGTAAATTTTTCTAAAAACATTGTGTAATTATTTATACAAGTGATTATTGCTTATCTTCAAAATTTCGAAAAATTGAGCCACAGATGTCCACTTTTTTCAAATTGGAAAATTTTGGCAAATTTTTTCAAATAATGTTGATACATTTCTTCTGATGCTTAACAAATTTTTATTTGTTTAAACATTTTAAAAGTATTAAACGTATTATTTCTATACAATACACGGTGAAAAAAATAATTTTATGTGTTCTATTTTATTTCATTTCTTTAGTTATTAAAGAAACTGCTTGAGCAAATAAGGATTTTTAAACAAATAGAGATTTTATAAACATTGAAAGAAAGTTCATATCTCTGGCTTAATTTTAAAAAATTCTAAAAATAGACAATAAATAATTATTTGCATAATTAAATTATGTTTTTAGAAAACTTTACTACTCCAAAAATGACAAACAATTAAATTTCAATCAGAAAATACGATTATTTAAAAAAATTTTGGGGAATGAATTATTTTTAAAAATAATTTGCATTTATTTTAAGAATTGAAAATTGTTTAAAAATTCATGGTCAATATTCAAATGGTCTATTAGTAATTATTGAGTTAATTATTTGTATGAAGAAGGCGACGAAAATGGCTGAAAAGTAACAATAATACGTGAAAATGTAGTTTTTTGAATTTTTTGGTCACATTTAAGGCGCTGTCGTGAGGGTGGGAGTGGGTTGGTAATGAAATTGATCAGTATGGTTTTATTTCTTGCCCAACTTTTTTCGTTGCAACCCCTGCTTTAGATGATTAAAATTCCATTAAATATTAAAATATTTGGTTAAGAATTAAGTACTTTGTTACAAATTATTTTATTTTGGTGGAATATTGGTATGTTTGATTGACATTTATTTCTTTGGTGAAAAATTCGATTTTTTTATTGAAAATTAAGTTTATTCACTAAAAATTAAACCATTTCATTTTTTGTTACTTTTATTTTTACATGCATTTAATCTTTTCGGTAGAAAATTATTTTGTTGAATATTAGTATTTTTTGGTACCTTTTCTGGAAAAAATTTCACTATTTGTTCAAAAATAAATATCCTTTGATTCAGGATTCAACAAATTCGTTTGACAATTTTCGTTAAACCACTTTTTTGAGAAATCATTTTTTTTGTTTGAAGATTTATATTTTTAGTACAAAACTTATCTGGTTGGCTGAAAGTTAAACTATTTTATTTCAAATTGATATTTCCATTAAAAATTGAAATGCATAAGCGAGAATGAAACTAATTCTTGAAACTTTGTTTCTTTGAATGATGGTTTGCCTCTGTTTGACAATTTGATTATTTTGTATAAAAAAATTTTTTTTATTCAAAACTCACATTATTTGGTTGGAAATTCAATTTCTGTAGAGAAAATTTGTTTTTCAGCTGTTAAAAAGTCATTTTAATGGTAGCAATGTTTTTTTTAAAATAAATTGTAAATTATTCAAATTTTAAATTTGTATCTGGAATATTGGCCTATTCCGATAAAAGATAATTTACAAAAAAATAGTACAAGATTAAAATGCACGTATTATCTTGAATACAAAAAAAATATCAGTTACGTAATTTAAGTACAGCCACAAACATATTAGAAACGGCGAATTTTTTCGCAAAAAAAGATAATCATTGTCCTTTTGCAATTTAAATTATTTAAAATAAATATAAATGTTGATTGTTGACAATATTCTGCAGTTAGTTAGCCTTATTAGTGTATACACTAATTTTAATTTGATTTGGTTTGTATGAGGGCTAAAGCCGAGAAAGGAAATATTATTCTAAAACATTCCTCTTTTTTCATTTGTTAAAATAAGAATATCAAAATAAAAAGGTAAAAAATTCATAATAGCCCTCACGCCTGTCAGAAATCTAATGATTTTTAGTTCTAGAAAATATCTCTACTATCGGCGAGAAAACTATAGGCATCTGCCTTTGAAGCTTAACAACTAAGTCAAAAAAAAAATGCTAGTGCAACAAAAAACCGTCATTTGAAAGCTGAAAGTGTTCTACGTTAATGAGCTTGAAGACGTTCAAGTAAAAAAAAATTTGTGCTTAGCAGACTGAAAAATGTAAAATAGTAAGGATTTTCGGATACATTTAAGAACAGCCAAGTTTAGAGCATTATTTCTTATACAAGGGGCGATGGGGAAAGTTTGAAAAAATTCATGAGTATGAGGAAAACTGTTGTGAACCAGTTGCAGTTGAGAAATTTAAAAAATAATAAAAATTTTTGCTTAAAAGTACAAAAATGTGCAACTATATTATCTTCAGTTTTAATAACGAAGTCACTTGTTTTCCAACAAAAAAAATTGTCTAAAATTAATTGTTTAAAATTTGTATGTACTCTTCTTATTAAAAAATTGGTTGATTCTGGATTTTCAAATTGCTTACGCTTCTAATAACAGGAAATAAAAACGAGGACGTAGAATGTGCGTTTTAACTACTTTCTTTGCACAGAAACAACTCAATTTGCGTGTAGTCTATTTTTATGTTTCGAATCATTGCAGTCTCATTGTTTTGAACGACGTTAAATTTGTTAAGCTATCTGATTAATTTTTTAATACCTACCGATTTCTCGTATTCTTCATTTCTATAGTTTGAAAAAAAATTAATATTCACAGCCTTAAATAAATTCGCATATTTTCATAAAGCTAGTGTTTATTCAATAGGCAATTATTTTATATTCTATTTATTTATTATTATATATTATATACCTATTTTATTTTTATTAATAGCTTTGTCGTTCGTCCATTAATTGAATTTTTTCATATTAAATGTTGTTTTCTACAAATAAAACAAAAACTGCGTATCCTACGAAAAAGTGTACAACAAAACCGCAGATATTTTTCTATGCATAATCTTTGTTGATTCGTCTTTTTTACATCTGGCATAGTTTGACTACAAAATGATCATTCTAGTTCAAAAATGTTCCTTTTTCCCTTCAAATTAAACTATTTAGTTGAATTTTTTTTTAAAATAAATTTATTAACTAAAAATTGAATTATTCTATGTTTGGTTGAACATTTATCTTCTTCAGTCAAAAATTCAACTATTTGGTTAAAAATTTATGTATTTTGTTAAAAAAATAATCTGCTTGGGTAGTAGTTTAATATTTTTGTTTAAAAACTTAGTTTTTTGGTTTCAAAATTAGTTTTGTACTCGAAATTAATTTTTTTTTAAATTGATAATATCATTTTTGTTTGAGCACCAATCTCCTTCTGTTAGAAAATCTACTATTTGTATTAAATTTTCAGTACTTTATTGAAACTTTGTCTATAAAGATTAAAATATTTAGTTAAAAGTTCATGTGATTTGTTGAAAATTAGTCTATCTTTGCACATTAATATGTATTTCTGTTGAAATTTTATGTCTTTGTTTAAAAATTATATTTTTCTATTTAAAATAATGTTATTAACTGCATATGTAACGATTCTATTTTTTGTGCAAAGTTTGTTTAATCGAGATGTAATCTTTAAGGTTGGAAATTTCTCTTTTTAGTAGAAAATCATCTATGATTTTAATTCAAAGTAAATTTATTTGTGTGAAAATCTAAAAAAAAATTTGTTTTTTAAAAATTCGTTTCTTTTTTTTGTTAAAAATGAATTTTGTAATAAAAATATAGATATTCCATTTTTACGGGAATTGTAGAAAATTTACTTTTTGATTAAAAATTATATATTCTTTTGGAAAAATGAATTGAAACATTTTCTCAAATAATAATTTAACTAGTTTTATGAAAATTCATCTATTTCAGTAGAAATTGCATCTTTCTTCCATAAAAATTGAAGTGTTTATTTTAAAATTCAACAATTTTGTGAAAAGCCATCTCTTTAGGTAGAAAGTTGAACTATTTCGTAGAAGATTTACTTTCCGTTTTAAACTAATTTTTTGTGTTCAAAAATCAACCTGAAATCTGTTTGGATTTGACTCCTTACTGTTTCAGGATTTTCCAAAGCATCTTTCCAACCATTTTTGATTGACCCCTTATGCTAAAGTATCGGAAGTAGAATTTTGTTCCTTTTATCTTTTGGTTGCATTTTTTCATTTCGGTTAAAGACTCATAAGTGGGAAACTGTTTATATATAGGCGTGAATTCTTTCCGAAACGTTATCATTCACCGTTTTTTGTGCCGAGTTAGAAACGCTATCATAAAACAATGAAGATTTTTATTTCCTGCACACTACTTACATTCATGGTTTGGTTCAATTCTATTGGTAAGTGTAGTATATATTCTAGATAATAATAAGAAGTGTAAAATGTTCTTTATGTGTGGCCAGTATCACAATTTTTATTTGTATTTCATTTAAAAAATTGGAAGTTTTTTTCAAACTTAGGAAGAATGATATTCTTTGCAAACGTAAAAAACGATATTTAAATGTTTTTTTCTTTTCACTTTATTGAAGAAATAAAATGACAGGCAGTGTAAATTTTATATCCTATTTTCGATGCAACAACTATGGCCTCGATTGTTTCACTATGATTCCCCATATCATCGCACACTCATTTAATGCGGAAGCCTATACTGTATTAAGAAAAGCAAGTGCACAGTTCAAACAAACTTGCCAATAAGAATTATTATTTAACTTTAGACCAAAAATATTTTACACGCTTAAAAGTACAATTAATATTTAAACCAATAGAGATATTTCAATTATTTTAAGAAAAGTCAGTTTTCGTCCTCTTTTCTTGGGAAAATTTGTCTTACATTTTATAGGTATTATAATATGTTTCTAGTTTCACCTAACTGAAAAATATTGTCAATAACTAACAATTATATTTGTAATAAATAGTCTCAATTGAAAAGAGATAATATTTATCTTTTTTTCGGGAAAACTTCAATGTATCTAATGTGCATGGTGCCATTCAAATTTATTTATTTATTTTAAAAAAGACTTAGCTACGATAATTGATAACTTTTGAAAAGAATATTGGATTTTTCACAAAGTAATTCCGTCTTTAACAAACAAGTGTAATTGGTATTTAAACCAACATAGGTGAAATTTTATTTTAAAAAATTACTGTTAAGATCAAAAAGACGAATTTTCAATAAATAAATGTTTTTCAAACATGAAAAAAAAAATGATGACCTAGAGTGTTGAAAATTCAAGCCGAAAAAGTAAATTTTATCTACAGAAATTAATGTTTCAACAAACAAATTGGAATTTGGAGCAAAAAAAAATTTTTCAAATACATATTTAAATTCTTCACCAAAGAGATAAACCATTATTAAAAGCAACACATTTCTAATAATTAATTTAACTCAATTTGCTTTTATCGCATTAACGAAGATTTTTTATATCGAAAAGACAAAACTTTATTAAAAAATTGAATTTTTATGTAAAAAAGTTTCTAATTTGACTTTTCAACATCAACCCCCGTGAAGTTTGACCTCGAAGATCACATTTTTTAATTGTACCTTTTGCAAACGTTTGTACGTCTTTTGTACTTTTTGTATACCTAATTTTTTTGTACCCTCGTCGTTACGAAATTAGAGATGAAATTGATTATAGGTGTCTATCTTCACGCATCCCCCCGAAATTCAAATTTATCAAATTTACTTTTTGTCGTTTTTACTGTTTGTAAATTTAATACTTTCATTTTTAACGTTTTGGCCGCCTGGCTAGGGGGAAATCGAAATTTCTTACCATTCCCCTGAAAGTAAAATTTCTGAAATTTTCTTTTTGCATACGTTTGTACGTTGTTTTTACTGTTAATGCATTTAATATTTTCGTTTGTACACTCTTTTTAGCCCGGCTGAGGCCACATACAAATTGTGTGTCATCTCCCTGAAATTTGAAATTGTGAATTTTTCTTTTTGCTAACGTTTGTACGTCGTTTGTATGTCGTTTGTATTATTTTTACATTTTATATTTTCGTTTGTAATCTCTTGATTGTCCATGTAAGGGAAAATCCAAATTTAGTACCATCGCGACTTACGTCTTTAAACGTTAGCATAAAGAAAAATTGAAAAATTCATATTTCGGGGGGATTGCAAAAATGTTAAATGTACAAACATTACAAACGACGTACAAACGTATACCAGAAGAAAATTTAAGAAATTTGAATTTCGGGGCGAGAGCATGAAATTCTGATTTTCCCCTAGTTAATTTTCTACCGAAAAAGAACAAACTTAAAAAAATATATGAATTTTTAACTAAAAAAAATTCAAAAAAAAGAAAAAGAATAGAGTAATTTTAAGTTAGAAGAATAAGTTTCCATGCGAAAAATTGAAATATTTAAATTTTTAACCAAACACATGAATTTTATACTAATTAACTTTCAACAAGAAAAATTTGACATTTAAAATTTTTTCAAATATAAATCTTAATTATTGAAAATATTCTGCATTTAGATTAAACTGGTAAGATATTTTAATACATATAAAATGTGAGACAAATTTTCCCAAGATTAGTGAACGAAATTATATATGCGCTATTTTAAATGCTTTATAACAAAACTAAGTGTTAGGTGTTTACAAATTTCTGCAGGTTAGTAGGTTTGAGCAGATATGTTGATACGTATTATGTATCATAAGATTTTTTTCGTGAAAAAGGTATAAAAATCGCGCATAGCTTTGAAATTTATTTATAATAATAAAATATTATGAGTAACAGATTAGTTGTCTTATTTGTTTGCTTAAATTGTAATCTGATTCTATTTAGTTCTAAAAAAGATCTGAAGGTGGTTCAAAATAATAAGTAAAATTCATTTTGGTCCACCGATAAAATAAATAAAATATAATTTATTTTATTTATATCTGTCAGGTATAAAAATTTATTAATTAATTAAATTCCCTTCAAGATAGTTATATACTCTTGTCATAAAAAACTTTCTTATTGTCAAATTTCAAATTTTTTATGCTTTTAATATAAGGAAGAATAAAAAGGAAGGTGATTGGGCATTTTACATACCTCGTGTGCACAGAAACAAATCAATTTGTGCGTCTGGCCTATTTTCAAATCTCAAGAATTTAAATATCATTGTTTTGAACGAAGTTAAATCTGTTTTGTAATCTTGGTTTTTCTTTTAAACTTATCAATTTCTCATGTTTTTCGTTTGTATATCTTTTTATTAAGATTAATTTTATAATTTTTTCCAAATTTAAAATAAATCATGTTTTTCCTCCGATTTTCTATTTAAGTTAATATCATTCTTGGTTAAAATATCTACTACTGCATTTATTGTTGGGAATTAATTTTGTTATTGTCTTTATTTTTAAAAAATTCAAAAAATACTTCAACTTTTTCAATTGCAGTTAAATTTTCAATGAAAAAATATGAGTTTCCAAAAAAATAGTACAACTTTAACCAAATTGAAGAATTTTCAACTAAATATATAAATCATCGACGAAAAACTGGTTCCATTAAAATTTTCAAACAAAAAAACTGTATCCTCAAGCAAACAAAATTTATTTTTAATCAAATAGTTGCATTCATATCCACAAAATATTAAAATTTTCACTAAAACAAATGAATTTTGAACGTAGAAGGACAAATCTAAAAAAGAATATTTTTAGAAGAAAACTATTTCAGCTTGACGCTCTAACATTAAAATAAAAGTTTTAAACGAAAAGCACATTTTCGCGATATAGTTACATTTTAACCAGAAAGTATGAATTTTCAACAAGATTGCTGAATTTTTAATTTAAAAACAGAAGTTCTCAAAGAAATAGCTAAATTTTCACCCAAAAAAATATTTCAGGTGACTTATGAGTATCAAAATATTAATATTAAGCAAAAAGTGAATTTTCTAATAAAATAGTTGAATTTTCAAGCTAAAAAGGTCCATTTTCAACCAAAAACTGTGACGTATCAACAAAATTCTTGAATTTTAAAACAAATTAAAAAATGTATAACTAAAAGGATAAGATTTCCTAGAAAGACAAAAAATCAATATAAATACAAAGCAATTAAATTACTAGCAAGACTATTACATAAGGGTCAAATCAAAGGGCAATCAATTTGTCAAAGGGCAAATCGTCATTTTAAAAATTCACTAATTTTTCCGTTTGCAATTTTTAATTTTTTTTATCAATAATATTCACAGGTCTTTTACAAAATTTTCGTTTTAAATCCCTGACTTTTCGCATAAACCCGGTTTCTTTGGAGCTTAAATTTAAATTCATAATTACTTTATGTACAATTATTGTGAGTTATTTGTTTTATGGGCGGATTTTGAAAAATTACGCACATGATTTAAATACTTTAATACAAATCAGGCAGTTGGACGATGGTCGTGGGGGCTAAAGCGTAGGTTTAGGACCCACTCCGTCGGCTAGCGGGTTTGATTCCCGCCTCGCACTCTGGAAGAGTTACGGCGGCCCATGCGGTGAACAATCATAGCCTAGCAAAGGAAGTTGTTGTTTATCTTCGGAGAGTCGTGGGACTGGTACCTCTAGACAAAAACATTTTCTCCAACTACTTAAAGCTGTTGCTCTTGGTGGTTTGGAACCCACCTTATACTGTAGTTACCCCTCCCACAAATAAGTAAGTGCGTGGGGGGTTTGTAAAGCAGTAGGGAGGAAGGTGCAAGAGAAATATTTAACACTTAGGGGGACACATTAGAAGCTTCCATTCCATAATACAAATCAGGCACCAGAAATTTTTTTTTTCGTTAACATACATTAATTTTTTTATTTTTAATATATTCTTATAGCAAGAGTTTATAACAATTTTGTAGATCATTTTTGGCCACTCTTCTTTTGAATAGCAGCTTTTGCTTACTTATTTTTTGCATAGATTGTCTGGTTGATAAACAATTTAATTTATTTGTTATTCAATCTTTTAAAATTAAAACAAAAACTACAAATTTCTCAAAAAAAAATTAATAATAATATAGTATATTTTGGGTAAAAACTTTTCTTGGATTATCTTTATCCGTAGGTTGTATCCTTCGTGCAAAAATGGAATTTTTCTACCCTTAATGTTATTTTTTTGAATGAACAAAAACCACGAATTCTCTAAAAATTGAAGATATTTTTTCGATGCACAATTTTTGATGATTAGTGTTTCCTCGTATCTTGCATCGTTTCACTGCAAAATAATCATGTTAAGTGAAAAATCTTTTTTTTCCATCAAAATTTAACTATTTTGTTAAATTAAGAAAAAAATGTATTACCTAAAGAAAAACAGCAATCTTTTTTCAACTGAAAATTCAACTATTTAAAATTTTTAATTTTATTAAATATTCTACTATTTGGTTAAAAATTCATGTATTTTTTGTAAAAATTAATCTGTTTTGGTAGCAATTTAATCTTTTTGGTTAAAAATTCATTGTTTTGGCCCAAAAATTAGTTTTTTATTAAAATTAATTTTTTTAATTTAAAATTTAATTAAATCATGTTTCTTTTAACATCAATCTTCTTCATATGAAAGTCTTACTATTTGTTGAAAGTTCAACTATTAGAGGTTTAAACTTGCGTTAAAAAATTTAATATTTCGCTGAAACTTCACGTGCTTTGTTAAAAGTTTTTATTTTTTGGCAGAATATTATTATTTTTTGTTGAAATTTTACTTCTATTGTTGAAAATTAGATTTTTTATTGAAAATTAATTTTATTAGCAAAAAATTGAACCATTACCTTTTTTGTCTAAATATATATATTTTTGAATATAAATTTAATCTTTGCGTTTGAAAATGCATCTGCTTGCTGACTTAAAATGAAGTTTCATTTTATTTATGGTTGAAAATTCATCTTTTCTAGTTGAAAATCATCTATTTAGTTAAAAATTTGTCTTTTTTTAGTAGAAAATTCATCTTCTATGTTCGAAATTCAACAGTTTCTTTAAAAATGTTTTTATTTATTGAACATGTATGATTGTAATAAAAAGATCATTTATTTAGGTGAAAATTTAACTAATTTAGTCAAAAAATATTTTTTTTGCAAATAAATTTTTATAATAAAAATATGTGTTTCCGTTTTGGCTAGAGAATTGTAAAAAATTTCTTTTTTGCTTAAACTTCATCGTTTGGTACTGAAAAGCCGCTTTAAACCTTTTTTGGGTGAAAATTCAACTATTTCTTTGCGAAAATTTCTTTTTAATTTAAAAGTTTATCTATTTTAGTAGAAATTGCATCCTACTTGGACGAGGTAAAAGTTTCGGCTGTAAATTTCAACAAGTTTGTTAAAAATTATCAATTTTTATGGGAAATTCAATTATTTCTTAGAAAATTAAATTTTTGTTTGGAAATGTATATTTTTGGTAGCAAATTTCACTATTTCGTTTAAAAAAAATTTTTATTTGATCAAAAACATAATTTTCGAACTTAAAATGAATCTTCATTCTATATTATGTAGAACATTCATATTTTTTAGTTGAAAATTATCTATCTTGTGAAAAATTTGTCTTTTTTGGTACAACATGCATTTTGTGGGTTGGAAATACAACGGTTTGTTTAAGATTTGTATTTTCTTTTGTATTCTGTATTTTCGTTTTAAAAAGTCAACTAAAATGTTTCTTGGATGAAAATTCAAATATTTTTAGAATAATTGGTCCTTTTAAATTGAAAAATTATCTATTCTATTAGAAATTTCCTCTTTTTCGGATGAAAATTGAAGTTTCTTCTTAAATTCAACAATTTTGTTGAAAAATCATTCTTTCGGTTTAAAATACAACTATTTCATAGAAAACTTAATTTTCATTTTAACCTCATATTTTGGTGTTGAAAAGTCAAACTGAAATCTTTTTCTCAGTAAAAATTCATTTTGTTGTTGTTGAAAGTTTGTCTTTTTGATGTAGAAATTCATCTTCTTTAGAAGAAATTTCATATTTCTGAATAAAAATGCAACTGTTTGTTTAAAAATAAATATCATTTTCTAGAGGGTTCAAAAACTTTCTTTGAACACTGTTTTGGAAAATAATTTTATTCTTGAAAATTCATATTTTTAGTTAAAAGTTGAAATATTTTATTTTTAATTGATATTTTCATAAAAAATTTAACTACGTGGATAGAAGTTCAAGTAATGCTTGACCATTTGTTCCTATGAATGAAGGCTTATCACTTTAGTGGAGAATTTAAATATTTGGTTGTAATTTTACTTTTCGCTCAAAATTCATATTTTTTGGTCGAAAATTTAATTTCTGTAGGGAAAATTTGTTTCTTGGCTTGACGGCTCAACAATCTAGGTGACTATTTTTCATTTTTTAAAAATATTCATGTATTGAAAATTCGTCTTCTTGGTTAACAAAAATTTTTTCTGTTGAAATTTCATCTCTTTTGGATTAAATGTCACTAACACTTTTTTGTTGAAAATTTATTTACGTTGTGAAAATAAATCAATGTAAACAGTTTCATTTTTTATCTGTAATATTTTTTTGTTCCGTTTAGTACAAGATTAAAATGCTGGAGTTTAAATTTTATTGTTTAGGAAAAATATAAAATTAATCAAGGAAAAATATAGGAATTTATCAATGATTTTTTCACCTGACAAGTAATTTACTATCTTAAATATAACCCATTAATTTTAATTTTTATGTACTATTTCTGGAAACTATAAATAATTATGTAAAATAATGTGGAGTGGGAGGTATAAATATTTGTCGCGTTCTTTGGAAGGGCTTATAATACGTTAAGTGATTTAAGTAGGCAGCTATAGCATAGCTAAATTAAATTGTGAGAGGAACGCCTCGAAAAAGAAACCACCTCCAAAAAAATGTTTGTGAACGCGGCGGAGTGCCTTCCTTAAAAATTTGTATGTATCATACCAAAAGCTGTACAAATTTTGGACATTCCATTTTTATGCTTTTGTTCAACCCTCAAAGCATTATCCAGAAAGTAGCAACTGTTTCCGAGAAATCCCTCATGAAATGGGCGGTCTACCCTCTAAAATAAGTTTTGTTTAAACAAAATAAAAGTACTTTTCGAAGGTAAAGATTCAGAAAATTATGGATTCCTTCAAATTTTTGTATCTTGTGATAAAACATTCACTAAAATTTTTTGAACCGCATAGTCTTCCTTATAGATTAGACTGGAAAAACGTAAAATAGACCGCACTAGACATAATATAATATTTTAAAGGTACTGTCAAACTTCATTCGTGTCAATCTTTTCTGAATCCGGAGAACTAAGTGAGAAGTCTCATTCAGATTAAGAAGGTTTCACTGTTCTTTCAATAATATTTTTTTGCTTCAAACTATGGTTGACATTACTAACGGATATTTTACTTTGTACGAAGATTTATAAAATTCAAATTTCTTATTTCAGATTTAAGTGAACAGAAATGGTCATGTTGTAGTGATATAGGAGCCACATCACCAAAACGGAATGGTGCTTCTTCGCAAACCAAAAATGAAGTTCAAACCCAAAAGACCAAGGGTCCACTCACGGAAGGTGGATTACAACATAATCAAAATACCCACGATGTTTCATTTCGAAGTAGTCCACAACGACCGTTCCTAGCAGAAAATGAGCTAGTAAAACCAACTGAATCAAAAGCAGTAGTTTCGAAACGATATGGTATAAATCCTTTTATTGGAGCACATAATAGTAAATCTGATACTAAACAATCATTGCCTTTCCAAAATATAACACATGTATGGCAAATGAGACAATTTTCTAATTCAATATTTAAATAGTATTGCTAGGGTGTGTTTAAAGTGTATAGAAATTATTGAAAAATTAATAATTATCAATATTATTAAATATCCTAATAAATTTCTTTAAATTGCACTTCTGAAATCGAGGTCAATATTCTTTATATATTGTGATTAAAAATTATGCACTTTTAATTTGGCATACTAATTTCATTAAAAGGGATACAGGTATTAATGTTTGTTTTATTATCAATTCTGCAATACTATTCAATGCCAATATTTAGAAACATTTTCTTACTATTTAAAACTATAGAAAATTCTATAGTCCTCGAGTTTAAATGCTTTCAATTGAAAAATAAATTTGTGTTTGTAATAATATGAACACAGAAAAAACTAAAGTTAAATTTTGTTGCATGTAAAATTTTCAGCTGTTCAAAGTGTACATGCTATTTAGCGAAACATTAACATGCGATGGAATAAAAGCTGTCGCCTAATACGTCTTTAGCAGCATTAAGAAAACGGCAAAATATGAGTTAATTCGAGTTATAAAAGGACACAACATATTGAACAACTTTTCGCTTTCTTAATTATTATTTTTAAAATAATCACACTTATCAAGACCGAATTAAAACGTATTTTTCGTAAATGATAATAAAGAACTTGACACAAAAATTATCTTATGTTTTCGAACAAAGGGAAAAATATGAATCAAATTAATTTTAAGGTTAAAGCACTAATAGGATTTAAAACACGATCAATCAGTTTGGTATATAATTTATTTCAGAAGAAAATTGAGTTAAAATAGTAGTTATTTGAAAATGAATCCTAATATAAAAGTACATTTCCAATTTTAGTTTAAAAAATAGTTTCATGAATTAAATGTCCGGACGGAAATTTCTATTTCATGACTTGTGAACTATGGTTAAGATCATAGGGAATATGGCGACTTTTTAGCTAAATGTCAAATGATTTATTTTCAGTCACGAAAAATATATTTTCATTCATCCGCGATACATGCAATTATTTAAAAAAAATGAAATTATAATAATTGCAATGTTTTTAAAACCCTTTTTCCGTATTTGTAAATCCATTTCGTGCATAGTTCCATGTTCTTCGCACTGCTGTCAACTACATAGCAGACGACGGTTTTTCGTTGAAAACATTATTTAAAGACAGTTTAAAACTCGGAATTATCTCAGTTTCATGTGAAGTTTATTCGATAAGGTTAATTTCTGTTGCAGCCAATCTTTCAACTGAAATGCAAGTAAACTTTTTCTTTTGTTTTTTCCTGTGAATATTCGAAATAATCTGGAGCGCCAAGTTAGAAGCTCGGCATCCAGATTTTGAGTGTATATTTGTGCTTCTACTCATACGTCTTTTTAATCCCCAGTTTCTTTAGCAGAAAGAGGGCCACCATATAATTATAAGAAGCGGGCGTTAGAAAGAGAAGCTCACGAAAGCCGACAACTGCAAGAAAATATGGCAGCAACCCATTTATAGAATTGCTTATAAGTGATACTGATTCTGAATAATTATTGACTTTTCAAAATATAATAAATGTATGGCATGTGAGATAATTCCCTACTCAAGTACATATTTGAATAATATATCTTAAGTATAGCAGAAATTAATGAAAAATAAATGCATTATAATAAAATTTAATATCCTACGAAATTCCTTCAAATTTTACTTTCTTCTGAAGTTGAGAGCAATATTTTTTTATCTTGTTAGAATTAAAATTCGGAATAACTAATTATATAAAGCTACATATTTCACCAGAACGAATGTATAGCGCAATTTAATAATAATACATTTATTTCACATTATTAAAGAAATAAATAGCTTTGTCTATTATGTTATTTACTATGCTTCGACTGAACTTCAGATATTCTTTTAAACTTGTCTTTTTGTGCACTGAAAATTCAAATGCAAAGCAGCAAATAAGATTGATCAAAACACCTCGATGGGTCCTTTGTTATAATAATTTGTAATTATCGTCAAGCGCTCTTCAGATAATTTTTCTTACTGTCAATTTTTAAATTAATCTATCGCAGTTTTGCGATTAATTTTAGATAAAATTTATTTGCTAAACTGTCTATTTTTAATTTCGTAATAAAGTGTTTTAAGTGTTGTAATTTCCTGGAAAGTGTATTATTGGTTTTTGCCTCTTTAGTTACGCTAGCACAAATTTTTAATTTAATCTTTACTATTTCAACTAAAGTGGCTAGTTCATATCAGCCCTGCTATTTTGTTCAAATGTTTCATCTTAATTTTGTGGCTGTAAGCGGAAAGAAATTTATGGTTGAACCAACGAGATCTATCTCTCATCTGACTACAAATATCGTTTTAACTATTTGTCTTAAATAATCAAATTTTAATATGACTAAAATGTTCATATCACGTAGGAGCCCCTATTGAAATATTTTGAAATTCTTATCCTAATGAGAAGGTATTAGTTTTATGTGAAAAATAACTTTCACGGAGTCTATCAAATGTCGAAGTTTTGAGGCCCCCTGAGTATGAAAAAATAGTTTTTACGTCAGTGTCTGTCTGTCTGTCGTTGCGATCAACGACGTTGTCGTCCTTGTTGTCATCGTTATCGTTATCATCAGTATACCGGATAACTTTGCAAAGAGCACTCAGATTGGATACTGCTTCAAAACACCTTTTAAAGGTGTAAGAACAAAGAGCGATTTCGTGAGCCAGCTATTTTTGATAAAAAATTCCAAATTTAAGAGCATTTTGAAAATTTTTAAGACCATATTGTTTAAATATTAAAAAATTCCATATAGGCTATTTGTAGTGCTCGGAAATTTGAAAAAATGTACCTTTAAGACTTTTTCCAATAAAAAGGGAATTATGAAAGTGATAGCATTTTTCAAATCCATAAAAACAAACGAAAGTTAAAAGTTTAAGCCAAAATACGCACAATATTTAAAAATTCAAGAGAACAAAAACGTTGATTTTTGATAACCCTACAAGATTATAAAAACAACTTTTTTATTTTTCTTTAAAAATCGAAAATTCAAATTTTGATTGCATGAAAAATAATCAAAAATTCCATTTTGGGGTAAAACTTTGCGAGATATGAAAAAAAGATGAACAGACAAAAATTGTTTACCAGATGAATATTTATGCATTCTTTTTATTCACTTTTTGATTCTACAAAATGCAAATTTTTTGTTTTAATCGAGACACGTAATTAGAATGTGTTCGATAACGCCGAAGGAGCTTTAACAAAAGATGATTGACAATCATTAGATTTCAGTTGCCGATGGCTTAAACTTTAATTTCAAAAGACCTACCCAAAATGTGGATGATGTATAATTACACAGCCACACAAAAAAAGTGTGCGGAAGTGGTAACAAGACACAAGTATTCCTATGGATTTTGGGGCGTTGAATTCAAATTCGGTATCAAAAATCACCCATCACGTCATGGGTGAGCCATAACCTCAAAAAATGACGAAAAAACATGCACTGAGGCAAATAAATTTCAAAATAATGCCAGTGATCCAAATTTTCACTTCAAAAACATGTCGACAACTGTGAAGGATCAACCCTTGCCTGATATCAACTTATTTAACATAACTTTACCCAACAGAACCTGACCTCACCTAACCTGAATTAACAGAAATTTATTGAACTACACGTAAAGCTCTGGAAGCATATTTTCCCAGTAGCAAATGTGTGCTACATCCTATGGGTCAACTCGAGCCTAACTTAGAAATAAATGTAACCTAACCTAACCTCACGAAACACAATTAAACTGATTGTGTTGTCCCGTTGTGTTTCCGGTACCGTTTGAATCAGCTTGGGCTTAACCTGCAAAGAGGTCAAACCTATCCTAACCTAAAAAAAACCCAACCTAACCTAACTTAACCTAACCTAACTTAACTTCACGTAACACAATTAAAGTCATTGTGTTGTCCCGTTGTGTTTGCGGTACTGTTTCATTCAGCTTCGGCTTAAGCTACATAGAGGTTTAACCCATCCTAACCTAACAAAACCTAACCTAACCTAACTTAGCCGAATGAAATTCAACCACACGTGTAGCTATGTAAGCGTACGGTTCTCAGTCTTGAATGTGTGCTATATTTATAAGTTAACTGGATCTTAACCTACAAATGAATCTAAGTTAACAGAACCTAACGAAATTTTGCTTAACGCAACACAATTTAACTTAAGTATTCCCGTTGTAACACAATAAAATTCATTTCATTGTACTACAGGTGGTTAAAAATTTAGATGCACATTACTCATTTGATCTACTGATTTACTGATTTGGTCTGTATCAATTAAAATGTAGAACTGGAACTTAAACATGCAAATGAATAAGAGTTTATTCAAAATTTTTTTCTCTCTGCTTTTCTTAAACTTAAGGGATATATTTATACTATCTTTCGTGTTTACATTTTATCTTGCTTTTTATCGTAATTAATTTGATTTATAGACCTACTTCAGTCTATTTTCTGCCTGCTGTAACGTGTCCTTTTTTCTTCGAAGGAACGATGCAAAGGGTTACGCTTACGTTTAAGACCTACATTCGTTTCCCTTTTCAACATTCAGCAAAAATCAGCCATCATGACCTCGTCCCATCTTCCCTGATATCGTTGTTCCATCACTTTTATGTCTTGATGAAAACGTTCCCCTTGTTCTTCGCTGAAATCAACAATATTTTCTGGAAACTTATCCAGATGGGAATCTAGAAAGTGAAGTTTTAAATTCAGCAAGTAGCCTAACTTTTTCTAGTTTCTAATAATTTTCGCAACAATATTTTCGTAGCCTGGACTTTTTTGTTACCGAGGAAATTTGCGTTTACTGCTTTAAAAATTTCCCAAGCTTCCATTTCAATTTTCGTCATGTGGCTCACGAAATTAATATCTCTTGTCAATATTCGAATCTGTGGTCCATCAAAGACTCCTTCTTTCAATTTAGCGTCTGAAACATTATGAAATTTAAGGGGTATATACTTATAGCATTGTCCATCTTTGTCTAACGCCTTGACAAATTGCTTCATGAGCCCAAGCTTTATCTGGAGGGGTGGTAGTAAAATTTTTTCTGGATCAACAAGGCTTTGGTTGACGATATTATGAGAACCAGGTTTGAATGAATCTCTTAAAGGCCAATGTTTTTTGCTGTAATGATTGACTCGATCTCTGTTATTCCACAGGCATATAAAGCATGGCTCTCTCGTGGAATCCGATTGTTGGCCTAATACCATTGTTATGATTTTGAGATCACCACATATTTGCCATTTGTGATTCGTGTAATTAACTTTTTAAGAAGCATTTTAAAATTTTTATATTCTTCTTTGAGGACCGTTGAGTGAGCTATAGGAATAGGAGCGTAAGTATTCGTGTTATGCAGTAAAACAGCCTCAATGCTGCGCTTTGACGAATCAATGAAAAGTCGCCATTCTTCGTATGTGTGTCCGTTAACGTGAGTGCAGTACACTAAAGACGTCTCTTCGTCTTTAACGAAAAACTTTCTGAATTCTTTGTCCCTGTCGCGATAGAATGAAACTTTTGTCTTTGGCTCTAGAAGATTTCTTCTTTTTAGAAATGAAGCGGCAAATTCAGCGCCGTCTTTCGGTAATCCAAGATCTCTAATAAAATTATTCAGTTCTAGTTGCGAGACTAATATTGGAACCTTCAATTTCATTTTATGCACGCCATATTCTTCATCTTTTTCGTCATTTTCATCAGAATCATCAGAACTATTTTCAGTTCGATCACTGGTTTCACTACCGTCTCCATGACGTTTACTTTCAACTTCCATTTTATCATCTTCTAAAGCGCTTAAATAAGTCTGGCGTGCATTTTTATTGATTTCAATTGCTCTTGTGACTGTGCACAAATTAATGTACGAAATGATATTTTAATTTTTAGCGTTGAACCCTTTGACGGAATTCATGCAAAAGTAGCAGTCCTTCGCAATAACGGGTTTCTTTCATGTGGTTAATGTAGAGTACTTGCGGTACTTTTCGTTCTTTGAGTTTTTTAGACGATACAACATCAGTCTGCAGGAATTGCAAATGACGTGAGGAACCCATTTTCTTTCTTGGTGCAGCAATTTACGGTCAAAACACTTTTCGTAAAGACTTTTCACTTCCTCGTCGATTGATTTTCGCAAACTGCTCACTTCATATTTACTGCAAATGTAAAAGAATGAATCTGAGCTATTCTTGCAGGCATGCGATTGAGACATGCTCGCGGTTTTTTCCTTGTAGCATGAGACTCTACACCAACCAAGTGATCCATTGATGAAGAGCTACGGTTGCATGATGACGACGTCGGAGAGCCCGCTTTCCCACCCTGACCGAACGCCGATATTGGGGTTTTTCCCTGCATCGTAATACACTTTTTACCTGTGTCTGCCTAAACGGCATAAACGCCGTTACCCAGGAACTCACCCAATGTGGATCCGTTGCCCACCGTCACCACGTGGAGGTGCCCTGGTTACAGACACAGGCAAATAATGCTAGCAACAAGCGGTTACGAAACTCCAGACATTTACTGCTATTAATGTCAAAATATGAAATTACGCAAGAACAAGGTAGCCAGCTTTATCGGTTAAGTTAGGTCAAGCTTTGTTAGGTTAGGTTATTTGCTACTGGGAAAATATGCTTCCAGAGCTTTACGTGTAGTTCAATAAATTTCTGTTAATTCAGGTTTGGTGAGGTCAGGTTCTGTTGGGTAAAGTTATGTTAAATAAGTTGATATCAGGCAACAGTTGATCCTTCACAGTTTTAGACATGTTTTTAAAGTGAAAATTTGCATCACGGGCATTATTTTGAAATTTATTTGCCTCAGTGCATGATTCTTCGTCATTTTTTGAGGTTATGGCTCAACCATGACGTCATTGGTGATTTTTGATACCGAATTTGAATTCAGCGCCCCAAAATCCATAGGAATACGTGTGTCTTGTTATCAGATCCGCACACTTTTTTTTTGCGTGGCTGTGTTATCGAGCGCGAAGCGCGAGATCCTACAGGTGCGCTTTTGTATAAGGATCAATATTAAAAGATCAAATGTATCCCTGAAATTGTCTTCCAAATTTAAAAAATATTAGAAAAAATTGAACACCTTACTAAACACAGTTGCCACTTTTTAAATGGAAAAAAGAAATTCTCGTTTTTAAAAAATCGATGAATTCTTGTAAATGGAAAGTGTGTGGTAGCTGTTTATGTTTATGTACTAGCATCATCAATAGAGCATCTACATTTTCGATTTTCGGCAAATGTAATTATCAAGAAAATTTAAATTGTTAAACAAAAATTCAAATAATGTAAATTAAAATTTCAATATAAAGTTAAAGTTTCACCAAACAGATGAAATTACAAAAAAGCAAATTTTATTCTGCAAAAAAGACAACTATTGTCTTTTTCAATTTAAATGATTTTTTACAAATATAAATATTAATTATTGAAAATATACTGTGGTTACATTAAACTAGTAAGCTATTTTAATACATATAAAATTTAAGACAAAGTTTCCAAATAAAAGAGGACTAAATTATATATTCGTTATTTTAAATTATGTATAACAAAGATAAATCTTAGGTGTTAATAAATTCCTGCAGGTTACTAGGTTTGAGCAGCTAAGTTTATTCGCATTGGATATCACAGGATTTTTCTTGGGCAAAAAATATGAAAATCGCGCATTCAATTAAAATTTATTTATAATAATAAAATATTAAAAGCAACAAATTTTTTGCCTTATTTTTATGCACAAATTGTAATCTAATTCTCCCAAGTTCTAGAAAAAATCCCTAAGGCAGTTAAACATAGTGAGTCAAATTCATGTTGGCCCTTCGAGAAAATAAATAAAAGTAGATATGATTGATTTTATTTTACATCTGTCAAATATAACAATTTATAGTTTATTACATTTCTTTTAAGATAGTTATATACTCTTGTTATTAAAAACTTTGTTATTGTCAAACGTCAGATTGTTCAGGCTTTTGATATAGGGAAATAAAACCAAGGAAGATGAGTGTGTGTTTTACTTGCTTTATGTGCATAGAAACAAATCAATTTGTGCGTTTAGCCTATTTTCAATTTTCAAGAAATTAAATCTCATTGTTTTGAACGAAGTTAGATATGTTGATTAACCTAACTCTTCTTTTTAACTTATCAGTTTCCCATATTTTTCATTTGTTTAGCTTTTTATTCAGATTAATACTTACAGCCTTATATAAATTCCCATATTTTCTTAAAATTCATATTTATTCAAAATGCATTTACAAAATAATTATATTTAATGGAATAAATAAGAATAATGCATTTTAGAAAATGAAAGTTTTTATAATAAGATGTACCGTTTCTCTTGGTTTTCATGCTTATATTTTACGTTTTTTTGGTTATTTTCATACAATTTTTCAGAATTTTTTAACAATTTTAAAGAATTCACCTTTTTCCTCCGATTTTTTATACAAGTTAAAATAATTCTTGGTCAAAATATGAACTACTGCGTTTATTGTAAAGAATTGATTTCTTTATTCACCTTCATTTAAAAAAAATTAAAAAGGACTTCAACTTTTATCTACATAGTTTGCAGAGAAATAGCTGAATTGGAACACACAAAAAATTTCCAGTGACTTTTCAGTGCCAAAATATGAATTTTAAGCAAAAAGAAAATTTTATACGAAAATACTTGAATTTTCGACTAAAAAAAGGAAATTGTCAACCAAAAACTGTGATGTATTAACGAATTCTAAAATTTTCACACAAATAATAAAAGGGGGAGGGTCGGTAAGGCCGGTTTTTGGCCTAATTTATTTTTGGACAAAAAAATCTGAAAAAATCATGGTAGTATCTTATAAGTATCCCGAGTCGA